>NW_015386654.1:159750-312328 GCF_001527695.2 Protobothrops mucrosquamatus | reverse complement strand
GGCCAGTCCCGCTTGCTGGAACAACCACGTCTTGAGGGCGCGGCGGAAGGAAGGGAGATCAGGGATCACCCTGATCTCTGGGGGCAGTTCGTTCCAGAGGGTGGGAGCTCCCACAGAGAAGGCCCTCCCCCTTGGGGTCGCCAGCCGGCACTGCCTGGCCGACGGTACCCTGAGGAGACCCACTCTGTGAGAGCGTACAATTTCCTCCCTCACACTGCTTCTGCTTCCCAGTTTGACCTCACCTGCAACTTTTTGGTAATTCTTTCAGCAACAATGCAACTGCTTGGAAATGAAGCATTTCCCTGACAAATGACTAGCTTCTGCAATTATTGTACAATGAGGGATTAAGGGAGCGGATCCCACTTTTCTTTATTTTCTATAAGTACATGCGCATGTAATGTTACAACGAGTATATTTGTAAATAATAATAATAATAATAATAAAATATTTCAATGAGATGGCTTTTTTCCAGGATTGCCAGAAATCCCATAGATAAAATGGAAGTGCTTTATTTTACTCTTTGCTGTGAAATATTTGAAGATTGCAATTTGTTAGTGAAAGTAAATGGTTAGGGTTGGAATATACTAAGGTTGTATAAAATATTTTGAGTTTGAAACTGCTGTCCTAATCATAATGAAGGATATCTTCTGATAATATTCTGACCACTCTAGAAAAGTCTTTTTTTCTAACTGTCCTCACTGCAAGTGCTCTGAGCTGAAAACAGGTCTGATTTAAGCAGAGGATACTTTTATGGTGGTTGGAAGAGTGTCAGAAAGCTTTCAATAAGGACAAAACACACGGTATGAACTCAAAATAGGGTATTTCAAGCTTGAAACATTTTAAATCCAAACTATTTTGTGCTCTGCTACACAATATATCAATTCAGCAAATTTAATGAATTTGAAATGGCTTGTTCTTTTTTTTAAAAAAGCACTATTCTTTTATCTAATATTGATTTAATAGTATTCTTAATATTATTGTTATTGATTTAAATAACATGTCTAATATGAAATAATTCACTTTGAATTAAAAATGCTGTATTTTTTTCTGATCAATTGCTTATTTAATCTATGTTGTTGTTTTGTAATTAATGCTAGTTTAAAAAAAGCTAACCACCACTTAATGCCTTAACATAAACCACCCTTTCCAGAATGGTCTCACTCCCCTCCATGTTGCTGCTCACTATGACAATCAGAAAGTGGCACTGCTATTACTGGAGAAAGGGTCTTCTCCTCATTCTACTGCCAAGGTGAGATTTACTGTCTACTGTAAATTTGTTGTGGTTGTTCTAAAACAGCGTTTTTCAAACTTGGCAACTTTAAGATATTATTATTATTATTATTATTTATTGTATTTTTACCCCGCCCTTCTCCTTGCGGACTCAGGGCGGCTAACAGCCTAATAAAAACAGATACAAAAATACAAAAAATACCATCATTAAAAACATAATTAAAAGGAAATATTAATTTGGCCTTTGTTATTTTAAAAATTATTTTAAAACCCAGCTAAAAATTACCCCTTAGNCCCATGTAGAGAGCATTGCAGTAGTCCAGGCGGGAGGTGACAAGGGCATGGGTGACTGTGCGCAAGATATGTTGTCTGCCGAAGTTTGTATGTTGGGGAAGTTTGAAAAACACTTCTAAAATAAACAAACTAGAACCGTCCAGACTAGTAGGATCATAACTATCTTTCACCCTAGCTGTTGCATGCATATCCAATATGTCTGGAAGGAATCCATTTAAGGAAGGCAAGTATGAATGATTGTTAGAGATGTATTTGGAGTATTGTTTCCATTAAGCTGATCTTGTCTGATCACAGAAGGCTTGGTTAATAACAGCACAGAAGAATATGAAGAAATACTACGACAGTAGGCTAGCTAGAGAAGTGAAAAAAAGCAATGGCAAACTACGACTATATTATTGCTAGAAAATGTATGGATATGTCCAGGGCTTTTTTTCTCATAGAACGCCCAGAACGGAGTTCTGGCACCTTTTTTGGATGGAACCTTGTAGGGTAGGCAAGGCGGGTTGTATGATGTGTGTGAGTTCCAGCACCTTTTTTTTTTTTTTTTTTTTAGAAAAAAAGCACTGGATATGTCCATACATATGTTCTTAAAGAAGGCTTTATTTTCACCTTTGATTCTAAAAAAGTTATATGAATTCTAATCAAGAATAATACATTTAAAGGAAAGCCTTTAACTATTCTCAATAAAGGTTATGTGTTCTATAATTAAGATTGGACATTTGAAATATCAGTGCCAATATACGCTTTACCTGGATTGCAACTGTGATTTCATGCAAGAAACTACGACTAGTATTATTCTTTACGTGAAAGCTACAGAAAATAATGGCTATTCTCTAAAGAGGCAATTTATTGATATTTTATTATAAAAGAAAATAAAATTAAAACCTGTATTAATACAAGGCAACTGGTTTTAGAATGGGTATACTCCTCTACACATTGCTGCTAAGAAGAATCAGATGCAGATAGCCACAACTCTACTGAACTATGGAGCAGAGACCAATATTTTGACCAAACAAGGAGTGACTCCACTTCACTTGGCCTCTCAAGAAGGTCATGCTGATATGGTGAACTTACTTTTGGAGAAGGGAGCTAATATTCATGTGGCCACAAAGGTAATGCCCCCCTTCTATTATGAATGAATTTTTGAAGTGTGATCTAGAAAATGATGTGTTCAACAAATCAATACAAAATATTAATTTATTAAAGAATTAAAAACAGGAAAATGTGTAAGAATATATGTGGCTAATATTAAATATTAAAAATAGTAGATAAAAGTAGATAATATAATAGTAGATAAAAGTAGATAATAGTAGATAAAAGTAGATAATATAAACAGTAGATAATATATCCACAGAGGTTTCTAATGGCTCTGATCTCTGCTTAAGTGTTAATTGGAAATTGCAGTTAAATATGTTAGATCATTTTGAGGTTTCCATCATGTTGAAGTTGAGATATGGCAAAATTTCACCCCAAATTTAATGATATTTTTTTTTGCTTGTAGAATATTTCATTTTTTTCTGCCTTTCTTCTCCAGCATGTGTATGAGGCCACTGGCCATGGTGTTGAATTCTTTTATAATACCAAATTTTATTTCCTCCCTCCCTCTCTTGTCTTGTTCATATTTACAACCTTTGTGTTCTTCAATATATAACAAGAATTGGAAAGACACTGTGAATGAATTGACAGCCTGGAGAGTTCTAACAATGTCAAGATACTTTAATTATTATAATGTAAAATAAATTTCTTCTATTAATTTGTATCACTAAAATACATATGTTGTTAATTTTCAGAGCGGATTGACATCTCTACATTTAGCAGCTCAAGAAGATAAAGTAAATGTAGCTGATATGCTGATAAAGCATGGAACAAACAAAGATGCCCAGACTAAGGTATAACAAACAGTAACTTCCAAGACAATAAAATAACTTTCCAATGCCTTATCACATTCTCTACTTACTCTTTTGGGGGGGTCCTTTTCATTTAGCTGGGTTACACTCCACTAATTGTGGCTTGTCACTATGGAAACATCAAGATGGTGAACTTCCTTCTGAAGCAAGGAGCTAATGTCAATGCTAAGACAAAGGTAAATGTTTGTTAATTGTTTCCTTCCATTTTCAATTACAAACAAGCACATTGATGTTAATTTGTATTTAAGAAATTTTCAATATCTTTGCAAGAAATTTGCAATATTTGAAAGAAGAGTCAATTTTTCAGTGCAGTAGTCTGTGAATAATGCAACATTAATAATATATTGGATTATGTACAGATAATAATGCATAGCCAATAATTATCAGTGTGGCCGTGGAATTCTGAAATTTTGGACTTCTGTAAATGACAGTGCTAATGCATTCCTTTGGCATCAGTCTGAGGAAAGCTATTCTAAAAATATTCAGTTAAAATTAAAAGTGTTATGAATGATAAACCAAATGGTACAGTGTTATACTTATTTTAAATTAATAAGTGTAAAGTGGTAGTGCATGCTGTAAAGTCTACTTTCATATTTATTTATTAATTAAGCTTATATGCTGCCCTCACCTCACGGTGATTCTAGTCAGATAAAACGTTAAAATAATAAATATTAATAAATTGACTTAAAAATTAAAAAGTATGTCAAGGAAGAGAGCAAGGTGCACACAGGAGAAGGTGAGGTCTTATCTCAGTCCATTAACCACCTCAAGTATGACATGCTCCCATTAGGGCTCCAGGCCAATTGTCAGAGCCAGGTCTTCAGGTTCTTTCAGAAGGATCTCACCTTGGGGGCACAATGTTCCAGAGGAGCCATGACAGAAAAGGCTCTTCTCCTGGAACCTGCCAGTTGAAATTCCTTGATTGATGGGGTCCACAGCATGCTTCTTATGTCAGTGCAGATGGAGCAACACGAGTGAGATAATTCCTCGGATAATACATATGAATGACAAAAAAGATCCAAGCATCGTAGTGCATAACAAAGTAAAGAGCACTGTGAAAAATGTGTATTTTATACAGGGATCCCTAGAAAAGGAACTAAAAATAAAAATTCAAACATAATACCATTATACAAATGTATATAGTATGTCTGGCTGTGAAGTACTAGGTACAGATCTGGCTGCTACACTTGAAAAAGATTATAACATACCTGGAAAAAGTGCTAAAAAGACCAGCCAAAATGATCAGAGGCCTTGAACATCTTCTGTATGAGAAAGGGTTAGAATGTTTTGAGTTTGGAAAAAGAAAAGTGGGATAATGTGACTGAGGTGTATAAAAGTCTGAATGTATAGAGAAAGTGGGTATAGAAAATATTTTCTCCTTCTCTAAAAACCAGGACCAGGAGCCATCTAAAACGTTGATTTGAAGGAGATTTGAAATGGACAAAAAAGGCCTTTTCACATAGTACAGGCAATCCCCAACCTTTCTGGCTCAGCAGACCAGCTTGCACAAATGGAGCTTTGCATGCTTGCCCATTACTTATACTGCCTGTTTCCCAAGGTGTCGGGGGCCAGTATCCACCCTGGGAGTTGAGGATCCCTAACGTAGTGCATAACTAATTTGTGAAATTGATTACTATAAAGTATTAGTAATGGCTTAAAAGGAGATAGTATAAACCCATTTATACGATTTGAAGAGTATCGTTCTTAACCGAGGTTTACTTCTAGGTTGGGAATACCATGCTTTCAAATATCAGATATAGGAGAATAACAATAGGAAAGGTGTTTGCCTCCATATTGTGTTTGTAAGTACCTCAGGGTTATCATTGTGAGAAATAAAATGCTGGACTGTGGCATTGGCAGAGCTGCTTCTATGGAAATATGTGTTTATTTCTGAATTTTCCATACCAGTGTTATGTGCTGAACCCTTAAAAAATAAGCTTCCTTGAAAAGATTTACAAGAAAAAATTGGGAAAACAACTGTATGATTGTAAAAAATATACTGTAGATAAATATATATAGATATAATTTAATTAGTTTTACATAATTTAAATTTAAAATGTACAGGAATCACAAAAATCACAAAATTTCACTTTCTTGTTATTTATGGTTAATATTATTTTATCTCTGTATTATGTAAACCTGGTTGCTTCTTGAGTTGAGAAACAATCCAGGAGGGAATACTTGGCTATATGCATAAGAAAACTAGAATTAAAAAATGTTTTTTTAGTTTAATTTGCTCCAAAGCATGTGCTGCCACCAAATTATCTTTTCCACTTCCCCATTTGCTCATTTGAATCTTCTTCAATATTAGAATAAATATTCACTATTTAGAATAAATTCAATGATGTTACTATAGTGAGAATTTAACAGGGATATTGATGGCAGGCTTAAGACTAAAATGCTGTAAGAATTGCAGGGTGTAGGTATGCAGAATATGTGTAATACGGAGCAAAACATATAAATGCTTACTTTAGTTTTCCTATTTCCCCTCCCCCACTCCAAATAAAACATCAGCAACTTGAAGGGACAGTTACGTAGACCCAAATAGAAGGGTTATAGTTTATAATTCTACAGAACACTAACACAATCATATTTAATGGGAATCTAATGTGTTTTTTTATCTTATTTTCTTTTTTAACCTTAATTTCTAAAAATTAATAGGGATTTGATAGGTGTTAGCCTACCTTCTATCCTTAATGCTTTATGAAAAATCTTTAAGATTGGTTATTGATGTTTGCTGCCTGATGAAAACAGTTGACATAACTGTGATTAATACTTTTGTGAAATCAGAAGAATATTAAAATAAATCTACTATAGGATTTTTGTCTCCTTATATTTTTAAACGTGCTAACTACCACTAATTTCAGAATGGATACACTCCTCTGCACCAAGCTGCTCAGCAAGGCCATACTCACATCATCAATGTTCTTCTTCAACATGGGGCCAAACCAAATGCAGTCACTGCGGTAAGGTTGTAGGGTACTTAATGATATAGTTGCAATGATTTGTTTTAAGTTTTGAGCTCCAAAATGTCTTAGAAAGTAAATTGGTTTAGTCAGGTGGGAGCAGATGAATGGATGTAACTACTTGGAGAATCTGTAGTAAGATGCACAAGTCAACTAAAAAGAAACTATAATTAATAATTTAATAAGAAAAATGGTATGTATTGTATTCATGAAGTCTTTAAACTATAGAATGGATATCATTGCACATATATTCTTATGATTAAACATGAGGCTGCTGAAAAACATAACATAATGCAATGGTAATAATGAAAAAATAACGTTATCACATAGACATATTTTTGTCACTGCAACGGAACCAGATCTGATTGGTTTCTTTTACCTGATCATTCTATAAATGTTGATGAAATATATCTATACTTTTACAATGTTGAATTCCAAGAGAATTACTTACAGGAATTCTGATTGATTATATAATATTGTGATACTGAAACAATATAGCTAGGAACAATAGTTATCACTTCTATATTAACTTATTACATTGGCAATTAAATCCAAGTTAGTTCTTCTTTTTCCTAAAGTTAAAAACCCACTTTAGAATCTGAATATTGTGTATTCCTTTTTTTAAATGAAAGAATGTATATAAACATGTTTAAAGTATACTGATTTTTTTTATTTTATTTTTATTTTTCTGGGTGTGTATCAGCTGCACCATGTCAAAATTTGATCTAATATTTCTGAGTTGGAACTTCTTAAATTCCTGCTGTATCTGGGATATATTAATACCATTATCAAAATCACTGCCAAATAAAAGCATTGTCAAAATTATACAGGAACACATGTAGCAAATTAAAAAAATCTAATACGATACAGAAAGCTGTGGGTTAAATTATTAAAAGTGTGCATTTTTTAAAAAAATACAGTATAACAGACAGATGTTCTGAGTTTATGTTACCATGGCAATTGCTGCTATAGTCTGAGCAAAGTTGCAAAGGGTTTTTCCATAGCGAATGACTTATTTTGGATGGAAGTGTTGGTTCATTTAGTTCTGGGCGTGATCTCATTGGTTCATATCACAGTATTACTTTTCCTTCTCTCTTCTTTCAGAATGGCAATACTGCCTTAGCGATTGCTAAGCGTCTGGGATACATCTCAGTGGTAGATACATTAAAGGTGGTAACAGAGGAAGTAATCACCACTACAACTGTGAGTACAGCAGACGTTTTTCCATTATTTTATTCTGGTTTTACTTATTTGAGGTCTTTTTTAAAAATGATAAATTAATTATGTCCAGTGTAATTTAATACTTATGGGCATATCCATATGGAGAAGTATTAAGCATATTCATAAATGTAATTAAACATACCCCAGAGTGTTGTTTGAATTTATGCCTTTTCTGCAGATTTCCAAACATTTCCAGTTAAATTTCCTGTCAGTTGTGCATTGCATTTCAAATTTAGTTATTTGGGTCACCTTTCATTATCTGTTCTTTCTAATATTTAGAAGAAGGATCCTATGGCCAGTCAATATAGGAATCTGCAGTTTCTGTATCTCTGATTATTGAAAGATTTTCACATTGTAAAAAAGAAGTGAATAAATATTTTGTAACTAGGAAGGCAATACAGATCCAGTTAAATCATACTTTAAATCTATTTCCTAGGTGTTTCATTCATTGCTTACTTTGAATATTTTATTTATTAATTAAGAGGCAATTCTATATCCCTCTTAAAGTTTTGACTGCCATTTTCCACATTATATTTGTTGTTAGTATGGGTTGAAAGCAGGAATGTTCTTCATCTTATAATTGTTAGTATTTTAAAATATTGAAATTATTTGGTTCTCTACCTGTCAAGCTTATACAGTGGAGCACACTGAAGCCTACTATTTACAAATATTTCCCAAAATTAACCTTTTAGTCCTTTTAACAGTAGATGCAGACAGGGCTTTTTTTCTCATAGAACGCCCAGAACGGAGTTCCGGCACCTTTTTTGGATGGAACCTTGTAGGGTAGGCAAGGCGGGTTGTATGATGTATGTGAGTTCCAGCACCTTTTTTTTTTTAAGAAAAAAAGCACTGGATGCAAACAAGATTCATGTGCTTGGCAGTAACATGACTGTTGATATTTATAGAGAAGCAGAAAAATGTAAAGGAGGAACAATTTTAAGTAGAACAGACTATTAAGGTTCACAAATATCTTTAACATGGTGTTTAAAATTATCTTAGGGAATAGGTATTCAAATGGTGGGAGTGAAACATTTTTTTATAAAAATATCTTGCTTTATAACTTTTTTTTTGAAAAATAAAGCAGTTTCAAGCAATTCTTAAGATGGTGTCCAAAAAGTTGCTGTTTAGGAAAAGAATTTACTGTTGACAGGAAAATGTCATATTTAAACAAATTTACTGCCAACTTGAATGTCTTTTTGGTGTGGCTTTATGCTTAGGCAGTTGAGTATCTGAAAATCAGGTATCTCATCAATTAATACTTTTGCAGAGAGAGAGAGAGAGAGAGAGAGAGAGAGTATGGAATTTAAATACAATCTTCCTTTCTGTAATCATGCAGACAGACACACAGAGAAAGAAATGATCTCTTTTTTTTTGTCTTATTACAGACTGTCACAGAGAAGCACAAGCTCAATGTACCTGAGACTATGACTGAAATTTTGGATGTTTCTGATGAGGAAGGTGAGTTCATTATAAACCACTTGTTAGTGTATATATTTATAAAACATATTGCTTTCATCATGGTTAGTTGCTAAAGTTATAGAAAAGTTAAAGTAGTTATATCTTACTGAAAATAGAAATATAAATTGAAAAATGTACTAAGCTTACTAAAATGTATATTCAGCTATAGACATGTTTCTGATAAAGTAAAATATTTGTGATTTGAATAGGCTGGGCATGTAAAATTGGGAAATGAAGACAATACTGATTAAGTTGGACTAGCAATTATCAATTATGGGGAAATCAACTATCCCAATGCCATTTTCTTTGGTGTAAACCACCTACCTACCTGCAAGCATACACACATTGTTGTTCCTTAATGTGTTCTCCAAATGGAGCATGTAGCTTATGTATGGCATGATTTTTAAATGAAACATATCACAGGTCTTCCTCATTTAGTGACTGTCTCAAACACAACTGTTTGCAATTATGACAGTAATGCAAATGTAACTTTATGACCAATGCCTGCATTTAAGACCTTCACAGCATCTGTTTTTCAGTCACGTGTTCACCGTTACAGTCAGTATTGTATCACAGTGTTGTCCTATCCCTGATGTGTTGCACTATCCTGTTCCTGAGCTGCTTTTCTCAGCAGTGCGGCACATCCCTAAATGTGCTAACTGCAAGTAACGAACTCACTTCAGTGACCTTAATTAGTTGTTTAGAAACTTCTCCTTGCAGCTGCTGCCTAAAACTGACAAGATCTGACAATTTCACACTGAAGGCTTTTGATTGCTGAAGTAAAGTCATAAGTGTAGTGTGGACAAGTAATTCATTTAACAATTGCTTTGCTTAATGACTGAGTCGCTGGAAGCAATTGTAGTCACTAAATGAGGATTATCTATAAATACAACTTTGGTATAATTGATCCTTATATGTTCCTTTGTAAACAATTTTCCCCTAAAATTAATGTATGTATTATGCAGCTTTAAAACATTCTGATTATGACCATTCCACTGACGAGGAAGCCTTTAGTGATGCAGGTACTGTGGAAACAACTGTTGGAGTACAAAGAAAATATTTTTAATCTAGCTTAAATGATTTCCTTGTTTAAAAATACATCTGACCACCTAACACTGATTAGGCATTAAATTTGATTGTGCATCTGTGCATGTTTGCAGTTTGTCCCACCCTCTGTTCTCCAAATGGAGGAAAATAGTTTAAAACATTACTAATATGAATTTGATTATTGTCTTGGGAATGTGCCTATCTTACAATGTTAAGTAGAAGTGTAATATTCCTATAATTTCATGTCACTAATTTAAAACAAAATGAGACACCACAACATTTTTTTACATATCAGGATTTTAAGCAGTTTAGTATTATTAATTTGATTAATATAGAACAGGCATGTCAAACTGCCAGCCCGCGGGCCGGATGTGTCACACTGAAACCGTGTCCACCCCCATTGCCGGCAATGGAGAAAAAGTCCCGATATGTCGCGCGACATCATGTGACGTCATGAGTTTGACATGCCTGATATAGAAGAATGAAGTTTTGAGAATAACACTGTCACTGAGAAGAAAGGTGACTTAATAAATGATGTCATATTCGAAGTAGGAATGTTACAAGTCACCTTATTTGCTATGCTTTTCACCACGGTGTCAAACTTGATTGCGTCACATGACGTATCGCGGCGTTTTTTGTCTTTGCAGAGCTGGGGTGGGCGTGGCCTGCACATGATACATCTGGCCCATGAGCCACCAGTTTGACACCCCTGCTTTACACTATTCTGCAATACGTAGCACATACGCTACTATATAATATGCAAAACACAGCTTTCTATGTATAATTTGCATCAACATAATTCAATTACTTGGTGGATTTAACGATTGAGCATCTGTTCATACATAGCAAAAACATTTATCTTTTTATTTATTGTAAACATGTTATGCATTCTTAAACCCTATAAGGCACGGGTGTCAAACTCTCCGTATCACGTGATGTGTTGCGATGCATCACGACTTTTTTTGCATTGCTGGAGCTGGGGTGGCCGCAGTCTCTATATCAGTGGTGGCGAACCTATGGCACGCGTGCCACAGGCGGCACGCAGAGACATCCCTGTGGGCACGCATGCCATCACCCTGGAGGGAGGCGGGGTCAGACTGCTCCCTTCCGCCTCTCCATGTGCGCCTGCGCTCTCGGCTCTCTTTCTCTCTGCATTGAGAGCCCAGGCTGGATGGTGGAAAAAGCTTTTATTGCTTGGATCGCCACCATTTCCCCCCCACCCACCGTGCAGATTGCACTGCTGCGTTCTCCCCCCGCTGCATTTTCCAAGCCTCCGGCGCCCGCATCGAGCTGCTGAAGTGCCATAAAATCACTCCATGGCCATGGATATGTGAGTTTCAGAGACTTTGAAAAACTTCTGCTGCCCAGATCGGCCGTGGGGGGAGGGAGCAAAATCGCTCTGCAGCCCTAGATCTGGGCGGCAGAAGCAGCAGAGAGAAAGAAAGATTGAGCCAGCAGGGAAGCAAAAGTGTCGGGAAAGGAAAGCATTCCAGAATAAGCAAACTTACAGAAAGGGGATCTCTCTGTCTCTCTCTTTCTCACACACACACACACACACTTATTAATCATTTCTTCCCAAACCCCCTTTAATATCATGTTTGGAGTTTGGGAAGGCGCGTGTCCTACGCTCGTCTTCCCAAACTCCAAATTCGCGCGTCCTACTTTCCTAGCTCGCCTTCCCAAACTCCAAACTTGCGCGCACGTCCTATTTTCCTCGTCCTACTCCAGTTTGCAGTTTGGGAAGGTGAGCGAGGAAAGTAGGATGCATGAGTTTGGAGTTTGGGAAGGCGAGCAGAGCCTTAATATAAAAGGCTGGCTCTGCTTTCAAAAAAAGAGAAAGAAAGGAAGATTATTGGGCTCCTTGCATCATCCCCTCTTGAAGCCATCCTTTGCAACAAGGAAAAATCCAATCTATCCAACGCTACCCAACATTTCAAATCTGTGCACTGAGAGAACAGCTATTTTTAAGACACCAGTCCTGCAATCTATATCTAGGAATAAATCTCATTAAACCCATGAGGCTGTGAAACACAGAATGAACCCCCCCCTCTCTCTCATCTTTTGCAAAGTGGAGTCTTCTAGGCAACCTGCTGCTTACTTTGGATTGGTTTCCCTACATGTCTAGAAAATCAGAACAGGTCCTGAAATCCAGTATTTATTTAATGAATTAATTTTATTTTTATTTATATCTGGCCTATACTATTTTTATAAATAGCTCAAGGCAATGAACATATCCAACATACCTTTCTCCTCCTATTTTCCTCACAACACACCTGGGAGGTGGATTGGACTGAGAGAGAATGACTGGCCCAAAATCACCCAGCTGTTTAATCCTCTATCACAGAGCCTTTTCTGTGGGCATGCACAGCGTGAACAGGGTGAGCGAGGAAAGTAGCACACACGTGTTTGGACTTTGGAGAAAGGGGGAGAAAGAGAGATAGAGGAAGGAGGGAGGGAGAGAGAAAGGAAGGAGATGGGAATGAAAAGGAGGGAAGCAGGGAAGAGGGAGGGAGGGAGAAAGGAAGGAAAGAGGGGAGAGGGAGGGAGGGAAATTGGAATGAGAGGGAGGGCCTGAGGAAAATCCTGCCTTAGCACTTGGCCACCAGCAGCCCTGTGGCCCATTTGCCATCCCCTGGTGGTTTCCCATCCTATTGCTGAGAATGCTTTGGTTACAAAGCCAGGTCTCCTCACATGGAGAGGGAATGGGCTTCCCTCTGACCCATGCAATTTGCCCTTCTGCACTCACCATGCAGCTGGGCACCCCCTCAGGGAAATGCGGCTAGGGTAGGCAGGACTGTGGGGTCCTGGTGCCATGGGAGCTCAAGGACCAGGCTGGGTGCTTGACCTCCGCTGCCCAGGGCTCCAGGCAGTCCGTGCCACTGTCCATGGGCCCCCTGCATTGCCTGAGGCTCAGTGAGGCTCCTCCAATGGACCATGCCCCGGTGCTTGCCCCGGTCCCACCCACCCCTCCGCCGGAGACTCTCAGATCTGGCCCAGTCCTGCCCAGACCCGCACAAGTGCCCCTTACGTGAGTGACGGTGAGCTGACCACGCCCACCCAGTAGGCCACGCCAACCACGCCAACCCAGTAGGCCACACCCACCCAGTGGGCCACGCCCATCTGGCACCCAACGATAAATAAGTGGGGTTTGGTTTGCAGTTTGGGCACTCGGTCTCTAAAAGGTTCGCCATCACTGCTCTATATGATACAACCGGCCCATGGGCCGGCAGTTTGACACCCCTGCTATAAGATGTCATTACAAATACAGAATGCTGCTACAAGTAAGGAACAGAGAGAGTAGTATCTACCAATAGTGTCCATAATTTCTCTGGCTGCACATTATTGAGCAAGGGCATCTGCAGTGAGTTCCTAGTCCTGATTGCTTGAATATGAGTATAAAATGTTAGTGATTGCAAATCCTACTTTATCAGTGCTTAATTATACAATGTGTCCCAATTGTATTGAGATGAATAGAAGTCAAAGACTTTATCATGTAACATGAGGTGGAACCATGTACACCACACATAATGTGTTGAAGAGTATTTAACTGAACCAACTATTTTATAAAATAAAATAATAGGCTTTTGATTTTGACTGATAATCTTTGGCGGTTGCTCCCTGGTCATTATATATCTGAACTCAAATAATTAAAAGAATTTGACTACCACTTTTTTTTTTATAAAAGCAGAAATATTATATATTCTTAAAAGAAATATTTTCCAAAAAGAAATATTGTTCCTTTAGTCCTTGAATTCCTGTGTTTTCATTAGAAACATTGTACCTGGTGATAGACTACAAGTAGTCCTTGCTTAGCAACGGCCTCATTTAGTGACTTTGCTGTTACAACAGTGATGAAAAAGTAACTTTGTGCCCAATCCCTGTATTTATGACATTCACAGTCTGTAAAGAAAGGGAAAGCTGAAATAATATCATCAGCCAAGTTGCAGTTTCACTTAGTATCTGCTTCGCTTACTGACAAAGTTGTTTATCCCAATTGTGCTTGCTAAATCAGACTACTTATAGATACTTAGGTGCATAATGTATGATTTGAAAAGCCAAAATAAATATTATCAAAGGTAATTTATAATTGTTTTAGATTTGTTTTCACTTTGTTTCTATTGTTGCAAGGTAGCAACTTAGACAAAGAGATCAGATGTGCAGGTTCTGTTTGGAATTTTCTATAGAAGCCTTGATTTGCTTTCCTCATTGCAGTTGCTGTCCATATCTATTTTTATTTCTTCTTCCTCTAAAATGTGGCTTCTATCAGAATCACGCAGAGCATATGAGTTAGTTAACAGCTACTATAATAGCTGCAGTGAGGCAATCACATAATAAGGCATTCTCCAAAAGACTGGCATACAGCTGCTCAATTCTGATACTTTCTCTGTTAGCAGGTCCACTGAGAGGTTTCTATGATTGATCGTAGAATCACTCAGAGTGGCTGTATATACTCTCAAGGCTTGAGCTATCTGAACAACCAGTTTTAAACATCAGCAGAAATAGCTGTGGAAGGAAGCATGAAGGGAAGAAGAAAAAACTGTGGTTCCTAAGCAGCAATGTTATTCTCTATTCCTATGCAATATATTCATTTGCAGGGTAGATATATACATATATTAGATATATGTGCAATGCATGCATATATTCCCGTGCAGTAGGAAACGTTAAATTAGCTGTATTTGATAAGGTCTCTTCCACCCTTCTAACAATAATGATTTGTAAGAGACTATTGGAATATGGATGTTTTCATCAACTCTCTCCATGTCTTCTATCCATCACTGAGCACAGCATACAGACTTCAGATCTTAGAAATAAAGCATCCCAAAGAAAGGGAAGGGATAAAAAAAGCCCTCATTATGGCAGTTGTGAAAATGAAACGTTACTATTTTGACGTATATCATATCATATCATCATCATTTTAGCCATTGTCTATCCACTGCAGGATGAAGGCCTCTTCCACATGTTTCCAACCAATACGGTCCTACTCATGCATATAAAAAAGATGTAGAGTTTTGATCCTATGATCACGTCCACCATGTTTTTTGATGTTCATGCTGAGGCCTCTGCTGAAAAGATTACCCAAACACTGTGTTAGAAAGTCGAAAGGGCAAAAAAATGGGAGGAATTTAATGTAGTATTAGGATTGTGTAGCTCCTGGAGACTCTTAATTTGATAGATTTGGCATTAAAGCAGGTAACTAATCATATTATTGAGATTTTCAGTAAAATAGCTTTCTAAAAATTCTAGAGTTATCACATGCAAAATATTAGAATATGCAATGCATTTATTTAATATAGACAATTCCTAAATTTATTGCTTTTCAAAAGATCCACATGGACATTTGTAGGCTGTGTCCTTTGACAGTCTCACTTTTCATCATGAAGTGAAAGCAGATGTTCATGCTTTTAATTTCCTAGTTTCCTGATGTGCTTTCAGAATTATATATGACTAACAAGATATGATGTTCATCTGCAATTACTTAATTCTTTGAGTCTTTAGCCAGACAACATGACTTTTTAAAGCAGCAGGGTAATATTTTTCAGAACTTTCAGCTGAATAGTAACTATGGTTACAAAATTTATACGAAGAACAACACTGTAAAATGAGTGAAAGTAAATACCCAAAACCAGAGCTATTGCTTTTTGTAATGTTTCCAATATAGAAATCTCTTCACTGTCTTGAAGATAATGTCCTATTTAGCTGTTAATTAACACCAGTTGCTTGATGGGCAAGAAGATAATGTGATTATCACATCAAACCAGGAAGATTAATGAATTGTCAGTGAAACTATTTTAATTTCCCAGTAAATGCATGTAGCATATATCTGATGAATGAAGGCGAATATACATATCCCAGGATAATGTTGCAGGCTTGGTCACCGGGACCAGAGGTTTTGAATTCCGAGCTTTTGGACTTGGACTTGGAAGACAATATATATCTATTACACTGCTAGGAACTATGAAAATATTTCACAGAACTCAGGCTATTTCTCTATGGGAGAAGCCACAGTGCAGTTATACACATGATGCTCTTCATAATTCCAGGATCAATATCTGGCATTGCAATTTAAATAATTAGATAGCAAGTCATGGGAAAGATTACTGCCTGTGATCTTGAAAAACCACTATTAAAACAGATAATACAAAGCCAATTATGAGATTATTATTGTGGCACTTATTATGTTGTTTTTAGCTGTTAGCTGCTGGTTAACTGGTTAAGATTTACATTTCCTGTACAACAAATGTCTTCCTAAAAAACAGTTTTTCAGAGAATGGGCCAAGGCAGAAGTTCCACCAAGATGACAAAAAAATGGTATGACAAATAATAATTGAAATATGGCATTATAATACTATATGCATATTTCAGTCATTATTATATCATTTTTGATTTATAGAGACACATCTCTTTTCTTATATTGAACATATTCAAAAATTCTTCCAGAATCCCACTGAGTTGAACAACTAAAGTAAAACTCATGAAATTAGTTCTGCCAATACTATTTACCCTGACACAAGACAAATGATTGTATGTGATTTTTAGAAAGCTTATATTAATTTAATCCTATGAAACTGACTAGTGTTTCCTTAAGATGTATTAATTCTTTGTGCTTGCTGTGCTTCAAGAGTGACAGTAACCATGTCTGTTTTATATGTGTCTCATTCAAATGCTAAAAGAATTCTATTGCTAACTGATATTGGGAATTTGTATATTGAATGAAGGTGATGACACAATGACAGGAGATGGGGGAGAATATCTGAGACCTGAAGATCTGAAGGAACTAGGTGATGATTCCTTACCTAGCAGTCAGTTCTTAGATGGCATGAACTACCTGAGATACAGCCTGGAAGGAGGCCGCTCTGACAGGTACTTTATGAACAATGCAGGAATTTTCCTACTGCATCTGTATTCTTTTTTCTGAGCAGCTGTTCAAAATGCAGATGACAACTAGGGATGAAATAGATCTCTTTTATTTCTTAAAAGGCATTAGGAAAAAGTATTCAGGAGAGATTTAACCGAAACATACTTTATTAAGGAGAAAAATAAACTGTTAGCAAATACTACTGTTAGCAGTAACAATTGTAAATGTCTATTTGTTCTTTTATAAGTTTCCAAGAGCTCTGCTTTTTAGATATTGGGTTATAAAAGAGCATTTTTCACCATAGAACAAAAGAAACATCTAAGGAACACAATGAGTAATGCAGTTCTTGCATTATAGATTCAAAAAATGTATTTATCTTTTGCATTAGAAACACATTGTTAAATACAGGTTTTTTTAAAAAAACAAAGGGATTTAGGGATTTTAATTTCAGAACTCTGTAATCACATAGTATAAAAACAGACTACTTTCTTCTTTACGTGTCAGTAGATTCCTTAATTTAAGAATTTAGACAATGCAAATTATCAGAAATATTCAGAGCAGAGGATTTTAAAATAAATTTCCATCCTTTGTTATTAAAAATGAAAGTACAACAGTGACTTCATTGTATAAATAAAAACAGGTTTATAAATGAAGATGTGATTGTGCAACCAAAAAAGCATTTATAATAATTACATATTTAATACTAATGAGTTCTGTTTGATAAAAGGTATAGCATCTACCTAGTATTGTAAAAAAAATGAGAATAACATGAATAATAACATTTCATCTTGTCAACCTTCCTTCACACCAAGGAACAAAATTACATCAAAACGAATCATTGCAGAGGTTTTTAAAAGATGCTCCGGGTTGGAGAAAACTCTAGAAAAAAAAATAACTACTTAGGCATATTAGTTAGAATCAACTTCCCAGTGAATCACAGTGATTGTGCATGCACAGATGTGTGGAGACAGACAAGACCAGTATACCAAACAGCCTTGTGAGTTTTACAAAAGATGCAGCTAGTTTAACCATTCTAAATTTTTTATGCTACTGCATATTGTGAAACGTCTTGTTCAAATGTTTTGTACAGCCCAAATATATTTATCTAAGCACTTTCACAGGATCCTATATACAGTGAATACATAAGAGGCAAGACAGTCCATGTCCTCCAGATATACTGGCGTTGCACCTTTTAAATTTCAACCAAGATTGGCTCCCCAAAATTTCATATTAATCCTAGACAATCTATGACCCACTGGGTCATTGTTTCAGAGATACTTCCTTACCTAAACTTACATAAGTGACAATAGGTAGGCAAAAAAACAAAACAAAACAGTGGAAGCTGGGGTAACATCTGATTTCCTGCCAGCTTCCCCATTGTCTTTTCTTGTGGGAAGTTGCCAGGACTATGAAGAATTATGATCATGTTACTATGGCTGAAGTAGCTACACGTTTCCCAAATTTCAATCCTAAAGGATAATATTTGTAGCTCAGAATTGAAATGAGGGGTCCTTAGTATTCTTTGAGCTTAATTGTTTTCTTGCAGACAGTTTATTAACAAACTAGGTAACATCATCAATGCTAATAGGGAGTGAGGTTTGCTCTCATTTTATATTCTAATGACTTGAGCCATTAGAATATAAAATGAGAGCAAGCCCCACTCTCTACTAAAACTGATGGTTACCTAGTATGGTAATGAAACATCTGCAAGAAAACAACCAAGCTTAGCCTGAAGACCTCCTCAAATTCCAATCCCACAGGAGTAATAGGTCCCAAATTTTAGATGCATTTTTTAAGTTGCACCTTTGAGGTTTATTGATTAAAAAATTGTTGCTCTATGATGCATTGTTTCATGCAACTGAAGGTTACAGACCAAGGAGTTTTAATAGTAAGTAGATATGTAGCCACTACATGACAAATGACCTTGCTTTAAAAATGGATCATTATTACAGATAACAAAGCTTGTTCTCAAAGCCACTTGGTTTCTGCTATAGGACATTTCATACTTACCATCCACCTACAGAACCACATTTCAAGAACTGTTTCATTTTATTCACTAGAATCTCAGAGGATCTTTAAAAGTGTTCCATGGGGGTTTTTTTATTTCTGTTTTCCTTCCTTTTTATGCTTTCAATAGTACTATGCCCAGGTAGGTATTATGAGGCCTGGAAGCAATGCTTTCTCTTCTCCCTTATGGCATCTATCTCCCCCCCCCCCCAATTCCATTTTGCAAGCTTGCCGAGGAAAAGCATTTTAGAGTTGGTGAAATTTACAGGACAACTAAAATCTGTTCTGACAACAGTTAGTAATTAGATCAACCAAAGTTTTATCACACTCCATAATCTAGAAAAGTGCTAATTGAAAATCAACTTTAGAAAATGCCACAGTGTGAATGCTTATTATTACTAGCCAAATTACTTCTTACGGGGGGGGGGGAGTGATGGGTACTATACTATAATACTTCTCTTTCTGGTCACTTTCTGTTCCCATATAGGTATTTTTACTTTTCTTAACTTAATGAAGTGTATTAGAAATAGATAAGAAAATAATAGAATAAAGAGTAAGCATGTTTGCTCTGTGTACGGTGGAATAGGAATGAGTTCTTTGGAAAAACATTGATGACTGCAGGAAAAAAAAGTCTTTGTGTCAGTGCAGGAGTAAATTTATGTTCTTATTTTGTGCTGCCTCAAAGCTGGAAAATTCATGGGTTGTAAAGACGAAAGATTGGTAGAGTAATAGTGAGTTTTGAAGCAGACAAAATAATAGAATGAAGGTTTTTCTGTCAGATCAAATTCACCTCAAGTATGATAATAGTGCATTTTTAATTAATTACAGAAGAAGGCACTTGCTTTTTGTACTCCAAATTCATCATAAATTTCTACTATCTTTGTAGTGGCAAAATTCCTATTTTGTACTAAGAATCCTGTATTTAATTATATTTCCCATATTATAATATGTGCTAAACAAATACTATGGGCTTTGTTTTACAAACACTAGAATTAGTTAAATGCTGTCCCCCAAAACTCATAATTTTAGTTTTATAAAGTCCTTATGTATGAATGTTTGTTACTTATTGGAATACATTATTAACAGAGAAATAATGGATTTGGGCTATCAAATCTTTTGCCAACCACTTATGTCACTGCTTCTAGTATTTACAGAAGTATAAAAATGGGCCAGTTACTTAGAATTTGCTTATTTAAAGGCTAAAATTGAATGTTATCACAGGCAATTTAACTGCCCATCAAATTTTTATAGATTTAGGAACAATAATGGGATATGGTTCATATCTTTCATTTTAAAAAATAGCAGAAAATCATGGGACTCTTTAACTGTATTAAGAACATAGCATGGGACAGGAAAAAAATCCTTTCTCACTATGATTTCTGACTGGAATTAGCCACATTGATGTAATAAGCCACACTATTTATTCCTATTTAATATCCTTTAATATCCTTTTGTTACAAATAATATTTCAGAGAAAAAATGATGAATATAAGATAATAATTACCCTTTGCATTGGCTATAGTCAGATTGTTATTAAACTTGCCATTCTAAACTTATTTACCTGGCTTTATTACATAAGGAAAATGTGATTTATGTTAGCAGCAGTTTCCCATATGCTGTGCAATATGCTGGAATGAGAGATGAGGAAAGAAAAAAGAAACTTGGTTTCATGAACATGAATTGTGTTCTGTTGTCTGAAATCAATCCACATTAAATTCAGTTGTATCTAGTTTCATTTAATCAAAATTAGAAGGATGATCGTACATATTAGTGGCTGCAGAGTTGGCCAACTGATGCAGTATAAGAAATATTAAAATAGAAGCATTATATGTATTTTCTACCATTTATGCAATATTTTGCTTTGCATATAGCCCTGAAGAATCTGTATAGTTTAGCCTGATGAAGTAGTAAATTGTGTTGCTTAGCTAATATTTTAATGCTTATCAGTATTTGAAACCTTAAGTTTGCAATGATTCCAGGCAATTAGAAAAAATGAGAATTATCATCTGGCAATTACTCCAATGATAGAAATGTCAAAATCAGTATTTGAAATATACTGTATATTCTTTAATTATATGGAAATCATAGAAGGCTTAATATATTTGTAATTTGATTTTCAAAATGACAAAACCTAGGGCAATTGGGCTCAGACTTTAGTTGTGTGTATGTCACCTTTTTTTGCTTTGCATCTTTCATTGCTTCAGCAAATGGTTTTCTATAGTTTTGTCTGTGTATGAGAGAGATGGATGTGGTTGCAAGCTTTTAAATGCTGTTGGCATATAAAAGAAAAACCTTGCACTGTAGTAACAGCAGTTGGCTGGCCATTTTCTATGTACCTTCCAGGGGATCCTTTCTGCTTTTCTTCTAGAAAAATTCCCTCATGTTTTAAAAGACAAATAATGGATTTTTCTATCAGAAAAAAAGAACATGTAGGACTGATTAGTCACAAAACATGCATGATGTATTTGTAAGCAAACAATTGAACATACTGTGATTCTGTTCATGTGCATTCGAATGGAAATTCCAGAAGTATGACAAACTCCAAGGAATAGTGGAGGGTATATTTAAAAAAATTCCCCTGGAAGTTACACTATGTGCTAATAGCATGCTTTTTTTCACTCCTGTGCTTTGCTCATAATCCTATCTACACCACACCATCACAACTGCTGAAAATGTTGCCCAAATACCAATCTACCAGCCTGCGATCCTTCAGTTCAGACAGGTCCCGTACACTGAGCCATACCTCGTACTTGAGGGACAGCACTATGATTGATGACACCGTCATTATCCCAAGTCACCAGGTAAGATGTCTCAGATTATTTTGCAATTCTAATCAATATATAGCTTTATAATAATCCTTGTTATACAGAAAGGAATTTGAAAAGGAGTATTAGAATAAAATTACAGTAAATAATAGCATACTAGAATATTAAAAACAATATATTAAAATTAATAGTTCTAAAAATAGTTCAATCAAGACAATCTAAAAGTGGACTTTTCTAAAGGTTTAAGGCTTCAGTCTTGTAAACATTTATCTAGGAGTAAGCTGCATTTGACTCTGTCTAAGTCAGGGGTCCTCAACCTTGGCCACTTTAAGACTTGTGGACTTCAATTCCCAGAATTCCTCAGCCAGCAAAGCTGGCTGAGGAATTCTGGGAGTTGAAGTCCACAAGTCTTAAAGTGGCCAAGGTTGAGGACCCCTGGTCTAAGTAGTCATGAATGGGATTATATTGTTACCCTAGGGTTATTGTAATCAGTCAATGCAATTAAAACATTGTTTTTTCCTATCTCATGAGTTTTATTAATCTAAAATAATATATTTTATCCAAACATAGAAAAATTTTAATGGATTGATTAGAGACAATGCAAAGAAAAAAAGGAAACATTTTTCTCTGCTTTTTCAGATATCCGCATTAACTAAAGAAGGTGAGAGAAATTCATATCGTTTAAGTTGGAGTCCCGATAATCTGGACAACATAACGCTTTCTGCTAGCCCTATTCATTCTGGGTAAGTAATCAGAACTAATTTCTTTTGATGTATCTTTTATTAATTTATTTCATTAATGAAAAATAATAATCTTAATCTTCAACCATATTTTAGATTTCAGTCATGTTTCTCATGATATTTTTAAAATTGTTGAAAAGTCATTCTTGATTATCCTAATGGCTTTATGGTTACAAAACATTATTTCTTATGATCATCCCATTTAAACCTATTTGAAATTGATTTAAATCAATAATTTGAACATACAATAAGGTAGACATCAAACTTCTAAATATTGTTATGAACTTCTGAAAGTATTTGGTATTGGTATTGTGATAGATTATTTTTCACAACTTATAAATAATGAAAATATTTGGAGTTAAATTGTCAATAGGAATGGTAGTTTTATGTTAGCTAATAAATGGTATCCAGTTTTCTGGTTCTTTTGCTGTAATACTTGAAGATGTGGTATTAATTATTCTACCAGGTTTGATCAGATCAATTTTTAAATTTAAGTTTCAACACAGAGAACCATGAGATAATTCCTTAAAATAGGAGTCCTTAACCCCCAGGCTACGGTCCGATACTAGCCCACAGCTCATTTGGAACTGGGCTATGCAAGTGGCCCATGAACCGGCGCAGCTCCATTTGTGCAAGTGACGGGTGCTTGCAGTTGCACAGGAAGCACCATTAGCGCAAGCAGCAGGCACACGCACCCACCTCTTGCCGAAGCTGAGCTGCGTGGATGAGTGTGCATGCCCGCTGCTTCCACTGATCCATTTTCTCTCTCCTGCTCGCCAGTTGCAAAGGCAGAAAAGTTGGAGACCTCTGCTTTAAGACATCTTCATGCAAAAAAACTGTGAACTAAACTCAGTGGATTTGTATGACACAGGTTTCATCTGTGTCATACTTATCTAGAGGGATCCTACGTGATAAAACGTTTCAGATATAAGCTTTTATTTGACAAGAAAGTTGTTCCAATTAACTTCATCCGTAGGACCCCTACTGTGCATAGTACTGATGTGTAGACATGGACAGGTACCTTGATAAGGTGCAGGGTCAGTGAAGCAAAGTGAATAGGAGCAGAAAGGAAATGGTTAAAAATGTATGGTTCTAATTCAAAAATTCTTGAAACCAAAACTTCAGCAGATAAAGCAATTTTATAACCTGTATCTGTGTGGATATGAAACTGCTCTTTAATGAAGTGAAAATGAAACCATTCTTATTGGGTTTAGTGTAAGTATCACAACGCCAACTTTTGAAATGAGATTTAAACACAAAAAAGTTAAAAGATATATTTAAAATAAAAAGAAAAAAACATTTTCATGAATTGTGTGTGATAAAACATGTAAATTAATGATAAGTTTTCATAATATTGGCGGTAGGGGATTGTGAGAGACAAATAATCTTAATGGCCTTTTAAACAAACTTGTAAGAAATCTTCAGGTTCACCTAAATATTGCAATTTGGGGAAAAAAAATTTCATTTACATTGTTTAGATTAGCAATTCCAGGTTGATCTTTTGCACATTTTGTTAACAGCTGTGCACTTATAATCAATTTAGACAAATGCCTGCTTTGAAATGATTGGCAGCAAAGTTTAGGGGCAAAAGCATTACTGACATATTATGCTGAATGTGAACTGTTTCTTGGCTTACAGCTGTAAGTTTTCTCTTAGAACAGCATGACTGTAGACAGTAGCCAGTCTAGCAAGTCTTTTCTATGCATATTTAATGTTAACTTACTGGAAAAGTTGTATAGAAATCTTTTGAGGGATATGGAATAGGAAATATGAATATAAATTCAATGTATTCAATTGATTTATATATTCAGTTAAAAATTCAATGCTGTCTTAAGTTAGTTACTTCTATGGGAGAAGAACATTTTCCAAGTATTTAAGCAGCATTCTTATAGTATTCTTTATATTTAGAAAAAAATACTGGATCAAAGAAATCTTATATTCAAGTATATTGAAATTGTAAAATTAGTATATTAGTATATTAGAGATAGACTGGAATTGCTTCTATAGTATTGTCTTCCACTTTTTGGAATTGTAGTCTCTGTAGTTTATAACAAGCTGTTTATGCATCGGCTTTGTCTATGCAATTTGTGCATATACATGAAGATATGTGCACAGTCTCTATTATGCAGATATTCCTGGTCAGTTCTTCTTTTTGGCAAGAAGATTCTGGATTGAGTGATCCTAATTCAATTTTGTAACAACACAGATGTGTGTGTGTGTGTGTGTGTGTGTGTGTGTGTATGCTACAAAATTGGATCTATAGCAGTTATTGTAACAGTAAATTTCAAATAGTGTATACTTTTTATGAATATATTTAGTTGTAGAAAAACTAGCTCTAGAATTACTTTCTTAGAGAATTTTCAAATTTTGATTCTTTTTTCTTTCTTTTTTCTTTTTTGGTGGGAGGTATATGGAGGGGACTAGTACTTAAAATTGACAAATAATTAGAGTTGTTATTCTTAGCTGCCTGTCTTCCAAAAAGGATATTGGATCATTGCTAACAAGGTAAATGATATTTCTTGCTTTTACCTAATATAGTATCTTCACAAAGATTGATAAGAAACAGGACCTAGCAGCTAGAAACCAAGCTTTATTTAAAAAAAAAATTAAATTGAATAAATTTAAAAAGTGGTAATATACTTATAAAGTTTCTGAAACTCTTTTTTAAAGTTAGTATTGTCAGATAAGTGCACAAAGTATATATGACATATTTGTTAATTTTAGATCAGCACCATGAAGAAAGAAACGAAAATTTTGTTCCTCTTTTCTACGAACAGGAAAATCATATATTGCAATAAACCTAGAATGAAAATGATTAGGGAAATAGTGATAGCATTTGAGCTAAAAATTATGGAGAAAAAACACTTGGAAAAATAAATGCAAAATATTTTCAGCTCAGCATAACCTGAAAAGGAACTGATATGTGCAATTAAATACTAGTGAGCAGATTTTTGAAAAAAAAATAAAAAGGGATGTAAGATTGAAGGTAATTTTTTAAATCCACTTTCACTAATATCCACTGACATAAGTTGAGAAGTTGCAAGCATATATAATTACCTAGAGGTAACTTTAATTGAACTTAATTGAACTTTGACTTTTTAGCAGTCACACAATATCTGTGCAGTCAGTGTTAAGGTCTTTACAATTTGCTGCTGCAAAGTTGTGATTTGTTCTTTTTTTAATTTTTTTTAATGCAGAACAGTTTAGCAAGACATATCATGATTAATTAAAACATTGTTGGCTTATCACATGGAGGCAAATGATTATTGTTCAGCTGTATAATGGTGATTATCATAAAAGCTCTATAACTATATACATACATCCATACATGCATGCATGCCAGAAAAGTGGACTGAAACATGTCCACAATAAATATGGCTAGCAAGAAGATCCTTGACATCTATGGACTTCCTAGAACATTCATAACAAATGTTCCACATTTAGATGATTTTAGATGATTTTAGGGATAAGAGTACCATTTAAAAGACGTTACAAAGGAATGTATCTTTCATCTTCGCTACTGCATATGCTCTTCATATTGTATGTTTAATGTTTTCATCTTCTCCATTTGTAGATAGATATCTTTTCTGACTGATTTTATTTCATTTGTTCATTCATTCATTCATTCTTTTTTATTTTGTTTTGCTAAATTGTCTCTTCTGTTGCAGCCACACCTCTCCATATTTTGACAATGAAAACAGCAGGTGAACATATATAATTTCATGTTAATGCTAACTTCCTTTTCCCTTCTTTCTTCTACCATCCGTTTAATTTACTCACTTTCAGATGTTCTGCTTCCTTGATCTCATTTATTATTTAGTGTAGGAGACTGATCCTCTTCATTTTACCACTTGAGCTAAGATTTAATTTCATCGAATAGCAATACAATTATCGACTAATACTCCTGTAGGAAGCCTTCCAAAGGACCAAAATGCACTCTTTTTAGTTTTTATATCTGCACTGCACAAGAATTGTGGCTACTGGAATTTGGCAATTTAAAGTAATTAACTTTGTTTTTAAAATATATTTGTTTTGAAACATTTCTGAAGGAAGAAAATTAGACCTTCAGTTAAATATTCATTCAATAAAAAGTTCATGTGAAACTAGCAGCCCTACTTTAGCTTTTCTTCCAAAAGCTCTAACATATCTAGTAAGTTTAGTAAAAACTTTTAAAATCTGACTTACGTAAAAGTAAATGTGACTATACAGAGAATACATATTTATAAGCTGGAAACCTGGCTTTACTATTAACAAACAATTTGAATTATATTCATTTTTTAAAACTGCTCTCATTAGGTTTTAATTGGGCACTTTAATGATCTTTTCATTTCATTTCATTTTAAAATGCAGAATCCCCTGTTTGACCTTATTATTATTACTATTTACATGTTTGAGAAATGCTCTAGTTATTTTACACTCTTGACTAACTGGTTGCTGCCCCTTCCTTTTTTCCCCTGCCTGACATAGTCAATACAATACAATTCTGGTATGGGGGGGTATTGTGGAAATACTCCAGAAAGAATTGTCCTTTCCATCTTTATGGTGACGAGCATGTCTACTTGTCTGACTAACTATTGTACCTGAGCTCATTATGCATAGAGTGTTTTATTCCCATCTCTCCCAGTAAAAAAAATACGCATCCACAGTTAATTGGCTGTGGCTGTTGACTCTGGTTGCATGAAAATCATATTTAGACATCTAAAGCATCTAATTTATATTTATTAATATAAATCTTTTTTGTAATTTTCCATATGTCACATCCTTCTCAAATATCTTTTGTAAGCACAGCTGTGCAGAGTTTTATTCTTCCCAGAAAGCTATTTTGTGGGAGAAAGATAGTAATTTAAATTAAATGTTTAATTGTATAGGCACTTTGGGGTATATAATGAGATACTTTATTTTTTTTAAAAAAGACCATGTTTTGTAGGTTTATAATTGAAATTTCCTGGAACAATCTCAAATTATTGATACTTTTTAAAAAAAAGAATATTATCTTTTCTGCTTTATCCGAAAGTGTGAAATTTATGTAAAGTGTGTGTTTTTATCAGAATTATTCTGCCTAGAATAATCTTATCATTTGTTTTTTTTAATATGAGCAACTTAAATGAATTAAGAAGACAAATGAAAATATGTACATCCAAAGAAATAGTCTCTTATATCTAGACTATGAGCCAGAAATAGTGAAATTTAAGCATTTTCTCTTGATCTAAGAGTATAGTTTTTAAGAGTGTTTGAATACTCGCTACAAAAATGGGGAATACAGGATATGTTTTCCCTTAGATTCTGAAGCATCCTGCTGATTTATTCTTTTAGGATGTTAATAATATATTTGTATAGCATGAAAAAAGGCCTTTTCGTCTCATGGCAAAGAAAATGTTCTGCTAAAAAACAAAACACACGGACAGACACGGAGTCCTCTTCCAATAACTATTGAATTGAACTATTTATGGGCAGTTTTTTCCAGACTTTGGATATTATAATATACTCGGCAATGACAATTAATCTGAAACTTGAAACTTTGTCATTTTTTAGTGGATTTGTATAAGATTTGATATTTTCAAGCAGAATCTCAGGAGATTTTGAGATTTAACAAAAATGTTGGAATATTTGAACATTATTTTATTTACTGGGGGATCAGTGGAGTATAAAAGATAGGGGTAGATATTTGGGACAAGTGCATCATTTATTTTCATCCTGTAATTGTCAGATAATATTTATTAGAATTATTTAGAAAGGTTTAAGAATTACTAAATCAAGGATTTGACTATATGCAATTTTGATACAGGCCTAGGACATACAGTTATATAACTTTTGACTGTTAGGAAAAGATAATCGATGCACATTTAAAAATAAACACGGAAATCCCAAGCAAATTTATTAGAAATTAAGTTTCATTAGTCAAAATGGGACTTACTTTCCAGCCCCACAAAGTACAAAACCCTTAAACAATAACACTTTTTTTTAGCAAATATATTATTTCCTTGCTGAAACCACCAATGCATGCACTCTTCCATAACTTTGTGTTGTTTGTTCTCTGTGCAATTTTATACTACAAAACTACCAACTGTTTGTCTACAGTCCATTTCTCTTTGAAACCTGAAATAAAATGCCCTTCCTGGATTCCTGATTGCATTTGGTAAGATCTAGAATTGGCAACTCCCCACTTTCCTTTGGGCAGGATAACTCTTGTATAGTTATAGCTACATGATAACCATAAATTAGAAAGTGTGGTTGACACTGTAGCTGTAAACATGGAGCATTGTAACTGCTAATTTTTTTTACTGTTATTGTCCTCAACAACAATAACAACAACGCTTTGGGGTAAAGGTACAGACATCCCTGGAGACGAGAGATAGGGAAGACTTAGGATGCATGGCATGTTTCAAGATGGCAGATCATGGTTCTTCATCTTCATCCACATTGATTTGCTTATTTATATTTTGCATGTTATATTGACTTGGAAAAAAATCAAAATGTAGTAGATGCTTTAAAAGAAATAAATTCAGAATGTGTTTTTCATACAAAATATTTATATTATCTATTAGTTTTACCTTAGGGGACAGAATTGCAAGAAGATACCAATGAAAAATGTCCACCGCACACATGGCCATATTTCTATACATTTTACATTATATTTTGCTAGTTGTCAAATTCATTTATTATTGTTATTACATTTAAACTTCAGATGACAAATAACAGGTTTCTTATATGGGTAGAATTCCAACATCTTATAACATCCTAGAGATTTTACTCCTTGCTAGGATAGAACATTTACAAAAGTTGACACTGAGAAAACTGCTACCCATTTTTCATTTTTTCTTTTGTGTTAATAATTTTATTGTATTCTTATATTATACACAATATTCTAATCAACATTATTAGCATAAGTTATAGAGCTGGATGTTACCGCAACACTCTATGTAGTACCCAGGACAACTTGTATAAATTAATCAACTGAGTTTTTGTTAGTATTCTGCTAATTGGTTTGACTCCCTAAAAGTAATAAAAATATTTCTGAGTTTTTTATCTGTGCAATTAATTAAAAGCTCTAACTACAGCTTAACTATAGGTACATAATATACATAAATATTATTAATTTTGATTACTAAGAATGATTAGTACACATATTTAAAATATGTTGCTTCTGAAATATTTTTGTAACATACATTATAACTCATTTTCATGCCTAATTTTTCTTCCCAATTTTCAGTTTTCTGGTCAGTTTTATGGTTGATGCTCGAGGTGGTGCTATGCGGGGTTGCAGACACAATGGGCTTCGAATCATTATTCCACCTCGGAAATGCACTGCTCCAACTCGAGTTACTTGCCGGTTGGTCAAACGCCATAGACTCGCCACAATGCCTCCAATGGTGGAAGGAGATGGTCTTGCCAGTCGCCTTATTGAAGTTGGGCCTTCTGGTGCTCAATTTCTTGGGTAAGGATTTTCCTTTAGTAATCCCAAATACTAATTAATAAGGAAATAATAATTTCACTTGATCCAGTGTGGGGTGGTTTGGCATTTTAACAGTAGAAGTGAAAAGATTTGCAGTGCACAGAAAGGATCTGATAATTCAATCAGCTTGTGTACCTTTTAATTTAAAGCAACAAGTCAGGTTTACTGCGCTTCCTGAAATCAACTGGTGTAAGCCATGCTGAGCTGTAAAAGAAAACCCATTTTGTTATAATACATCAGTTAATTATTCTCTTTTAAGGTTAAATAAAAATAGCAGCAGAAATGTTGTCAATATAAATGTTAATACCTGTTGAAAAATGCAACACAAGCTAATGCTCCCTTTACAAGGAACTTGTGTTCTCTCAGTAGGTATTTTGTCAGTAATTGAGACCTCCTGGGAAGCAGAAACCAGTGATTTTTCTGGGACCAAGCAATAGAACCACTTCTCTGACTGCATTTTATCCTTATATTGCAAGGCCTCACAGAAAGATCAAACTTGCTGCAAATGTTTCAGCAATTTTTGTCTTTGTTTTCCTTCTGTTATTTGTTTTTGCTGAAACTATCCTTTTCAATACTTTTATTTTACCGACATTTTCCCCTTATCAGTGGTGGCATCCAAAAGTGGATGATCAAAAGACCCCCCCCCTCTGCTTAGAATGAATGAATGGCTTCTGCTGGAAACCAAAGGATGAAGGTGTAAAAGGAACAGTTTAAATCTGTTATGAAGCAAATTAGACATATCTAAGGCCGTTAACCAAGTTTTAAGTCTGAGTTGTCTTCTAATAATATCTTGTTTTAGAGGTTGGGGTTTTTAGAGGGAATCTAATATGTATTATAACTAGGCAAAGCATCTATCTCCTATCAAGTTATTATTTTGTTATTGCTGTATTTTAGCAAGGAAATGAGAATATCCCTAAATTTAATCAATGAGTAATGAACGATTGCTGCTAGAATTTCAATGAAGCTCCATTCAAAACTACATACAGGTTTAAATAAAAAATGCACCAAATCCAAATCAAGTTCCTATGCACATCATGTACTTTAGGTTCCTATGTTAATTCCAATTTAAAAATGACCAAGATTATTTTATTTTTTCGGTCTTGTGAGGATTGTCTATGAAAACTGGCATATATTGAAAAGTTTTCAAATAATTTCTTAAAGTCCATATCCTATACCATGTCATTTTCCTGGGTGGTGTCCTGGCAGTGAAATCAGAGACACTGAACACTTCTAGCCAAACCAAATCTTGTTGCCATATTGTCATGCATTTTTTCATCATTTCTGAGTGGCTCCCGTTAATATCAAGAAGTGATGCTAATGTATCATAGGACCTACCTATAAACCATAAGTTTCTCTATTATGGGAGACTGATTTCTTGAATTGCTGTGATAAGAGGGTCATTTTTAAACAAACGAAGAAAGGCAGAAACCTGTTCAGTGTAAGCCTAATTCCACTCTGAGCAGACAGTGGCACTGGGGTTCGGTTAAAAAAAAAAAGTACATAAAGGTATTTTTTTTTATTTCTTTCTTTCACTGCTGCTTTGGATGTACTCAGTAAACTTCACCTGCCTACGGCTCCTCCCCCACTTAATGAGGGAGAAAGTTTGGTCAGCCGAATCCTACAGCTGGGGCCTCCAGGGACCAAATTTCTTGGGTAGGAGAGACTTAAAACAAATTGATGGATGCCGGCCTTCCCATTCTTCTCCTTCTGCAATATTATTTTTTATGTCCTTGTGCCCATGACATTGTCCTTTCTATGATTTTATAGTATGTATTCCTAACCTTTAGTGGACCATTTCTAGCCTTTGTGATATGTGGTTGTTGTTTTGGTGATATGTTTCTACTTTTTCTTAAAGTTCCTTGACCTCACCTTTGATTTAGCATGAGAAAATATTAGTTATAGAATGTACCAGTCACTTCTGCTGTTATGTGCTTGATGTCTGTAGCAAAGCAACCTGGACTGAAAGCAAAGGAATCTGTTGCATTATTACTATTATTATTTTGCTACCATAGTCCCCAGTATGATACCTTATATATTAGATATAACATAACATTTAGCATGATCAATAAATATAGCAGTACATAATTCAATTCTTCTTGTGAAATTATTAAAATAACAATGTATTTACAGAGTTTAGAAAAGTAGAAAGCGTGTTTTAAGACGATGAATTAGAGATATGCATAATAAACATTTATAAACCTTTGCATTTATAAAATAATCTGAAATGAATTATTTCAATATATTCACCATATTAAAAAAAGTTTTGAAAATGTGAATGAAAATAAAGAGCCAGTTAAAATCAATGCAAATAAAGGACAAAAATATCCTGTTGCCTAAAGTGGTTTCTTTTATCCTCTACAGATAGTCCTCGTCTTACAACCATTTGTTTAGTGACCATTTGAAGTTACAACGGCACTGAAAAAAGTTTGTCACACTTATGACCATTGCAGCATCAAAATTCAGATGCTTGGCAACTGGTTTATATTTATGACGGCTGCAGTGTCCTGGGGTCATATGATCACCTTTTGTGACCTTCTGACAAGCAAAGTCAATGGGGAAGCCAGATTGTCTTAACAACCATGTTACTAATGTAACAACTGTGACAAGAAAGGTTGTAAAATGGGGCAAAACTCACTTAACAACTGTCTCGCTTAGCAACAGAAATTTTGGGCTCAATTATGATCATAAGTGGAGGACTGTCTGTATTATAAAACATAATTTTTCTTTAACATTTACACACAGAACATTCTTTATAAGGATTCCTGCATACAGTTCCATATTTCAAAATAACTTTCAATTTCATGGATTTTATCAGTGTTTAAAAACAAAAAAAATACTCATATCTGTTTCTTTGGCAAGGTTCTATTTATATAGAATAAAACTGGACGCTTGCTGATCATAATCCTTGGCTACAGTATGAAGGTACTATTGCTGTAGTATGCTTTTTTTCACAATCATAGCAAGGAATAATAAAGAAGCTGGTAGAGTTCCAGGTCTTTTTGTTACAGGCTTTAAACAAAACTATCTGTTTGTTTCTCTATTGTCACAATCTTTTAACGTAATTTGTTGCTGTAATAGGCCTGTGATTGTTGAAATCCCTCACTTTGCGGCATTACGTGGTAAAGAAAGAGAGCTGGTGATTTTGCGTAGTGAGAATGGGGACAACTGGAAAGAACATTTCTGTGAATTTACAGAAGATGAGTTAAATGAAATACTAAATGGAATGGATGAAGGTACATGTTTTTATAAACAAGATCTTAAAGCTACAATAAAAAGAAATCAAAGTAGAAATCCTATGCTTACTTAGCTGGAAGAAATAGCAATTCTAATTTGCCTTATAAGTAAATTACTTATGCACTTAAAATAATGAAAATACTTATATAGTAAATGTTAACAGATTTTCAGAAAGAGCAAAATGCAATATAAAACAAATTCCAATACTGAAGTTTCTTATCTACTAAACATCTCATGTCTGTAATTGGATGAAATGGTGCATCATAGAGCAAAACTTTTTCAAACGAATTACCTTTAATGAGCTAACTTACAGAATGCATCCAAATTCTGGGACACAGGACTTCTGTGAAATTGAAATTTGGCAAATGTTATAAATAAAAATCATATAAAACATTTGTGTTCAACATGGGCTGCTTTCAAGGAAGGTACATCTCTGAATACCTTACTAAATTTTTAAGAATTTTTCAAGTACATTAGAAGTTCTGGCATTGTTGAGTGCATTGAAAATCTGATCAAGAAATAACTCTAAAACAATGACCCAATGGGGCGCAGGTGGTCTAGTGACTCATAAATGTATTCATGTAGTTTTCTACACTACATAATCTTACTTCTTGGGGATGATTTTGATTTCCCACTGCAGGGATAGCCTAATAGTCTCCAATCTTATTGTTCCCAAGATCTGTTCCTGTTTGCTTTATCAAGTCAGCCAGGTACAGAGTGCTGAAGTCTAATTGTCAGTAAATGGAGCATGGAACATGGAGCATTTATCCATTATAAATTGTAATTTAGGAGTAACATGGATTGTGTACTATGGGTAGTTTAGTTAACATATTTTAAACTAGTGTTTTATATAAAACTATTTTGATAAAATTTGTATTACTACATGTTAAAGCAATGTAAGAAAGCAAATATGAAATCTGTGATGAAATTCACATTGTATACCATACCAAGCTCCTCTAAACATATATGTTGTATCAATGAGGATTCTCAGTAATCTAGGTAGAATTGTTTGAAGCTTGGGACATTGCAACTGGACTAATTCTTATTATTATTTTGAGACATTTTGCTGCTCATCCAAGCAGCTTCATTAGTCAGAACAAGTCATTTAGGCAGAGAGTCATAGAATGTACCAACTCCTGCCTCAGGTGTTTCCTCCCCAAAATTTGAGATGTTTTGCTGCTCATTATGTGATGCTTGATATGCATCAGTACAGATCCAATAATAAACCCAATATGATCCTGAATATATGGATGGGATCATCCATAATCAGCTTTTAAAGGGAACTGTTATAACTGTGTGTAAGCTGCAATTAATGAATTGTTCTCTTAATGTGAAATTCAAATCCTGAATCTACTCAGAGCAAATTTTAAGAAAGTTATTCTGGCTCCACCTCTTAGGATTAGAAGTACAATTAGCAAAAAGGTGTGTAAATGTATATTAGGACTGTGCAAGCTTTGAAAATTATCTGGGAAAGGCACTTTGACCTCAGAAGAATACAGCATCTATCTGCTGTTCACTAGAACATACTTTTCTAGCTTCTGTGTGATCCTGAAAAGAAAAAAAAATGCCTAGAAATTAGGTTATCTGAAGGAGGTCTCATTCATGTTAAAATATTTTTTGAAGCATTAAGAAATCCATACATTAATACAGGGGTATGGAACGATGTCCCCTTTATGACTTGTGGACTTCAACTCCCAGAATTCCTGAGCATGGCTGGCTTAGGAATTCAACTCCAGAAGTCCACAAGTCATAAAAGGCCATTGTTCCCCACCCCTGCATTAAGTGTATAAATATAAAGATTTTCTCTTAACAATTCCAGTGTTTACTATTTGAAGTAATGTTTGCTCTTTTCACCCAGTGCTTGACACCCCAGAAGAGCTGGAGAAGAAGCGTATTTGCCGTATTATCACCCGAGATTTCCCACAGTACTTTGCAGTGGTGTCCCGGATTAAACAAGACAGTAACCTCATTGGACCTGAGGGTGGTGTACTAAGCAGTACTGTAGTACCACAAGTGCAAGCAGTCTTTCCAGAGGGAGCATTAACTAAGAGAATTCGTGTTGGTCTTCAGGTATGAGAAAACAAATCAAAATATTATAATCGGTGAAGCCAATATTTCTGTTGAGGATAAGAGTAGTTTCCTGTAATTCTATTTCATTATCATTCCTCTGTGGCAGGGGTCTTCAAACTTGGCCCTTTTATGACTTTTGGACTTCAACTCCCAGAATTCCTCAGCCAGCGTGCCTGAAGTCCTCAAGTCATAAAAGGGCCACATTTGAAGACCCCTGCTCTATGGTATTTTTTCTTTTTTTGCATTTTATGTCTCCTGAATTCCAGTAGCACTGGAGGAAACTGGCCCCATTATAATGTGTAAAGTATTAACTAAGTTATATATCCAAAATTTGTAGCAAACCTGTGAACCAAATTTCTTCATAATTATATGTAAAACTGATAATGCATTCAAAACATTTATTTAAATAAAGAGTCCTCTTTAAGAGGCAGGTAAAATAGTTCTTGCCAGATTTATTTGTTTATTTGTTTATTTAGAGAATTTATATTGCCACGCACTCAAGTTTCAGTGACTCACATTTTTTTTTAAAAAAAACCAACATACAAAGAGTTAAAGCAATAACTATCCACCTCCCAGCGACAACAATCAAATAAGCTACTTCTTGGGCTCTATCCTACTCTGGGTTCCCAAGGTCCGTTGGCAAAACCAAGTCTTCAGGGCCTTGTGAAAGAATATTACTTTTGAAACTTCCTTTTTCCTCATAGCACACAAACAGTAATGCTTATGTAGTGCCATTTATAAAAAAATTCTTTGAGGTTTTTTAAATGTGAAAAATGTATTCATACATGCTAAAGACATAAAAACACTTTCTTAAAATTATTGTGCAATTACTAATTATTTTTACAGCTACCAGGTCATGGTGGCAAAAATCTAGATTAAATACCCAGAAATTTATTTGCTGCCATCTAGTACAGTGATGGCAAACCTTTTAGAGACCGAGTGCCCAAACTGCAACCCAAAACCCACTTGTGCATCGTAGGGTGCCGGGTGGGTGTGGCCCATTGGCTGGGCGTGGCTGCGGTGGTAACGGCAGACTGGGTGGGACTAAAAAGTTCAATCAATCAATTCCATCTTTGCAAGATTTTTTTTTCCCGCGAGAAGTTGAATTGACTGATTGAAACTTTTTTTTTTGCACACGGAGGTGGAGGCCTAAAGCGAAAAGGTTTTATAAAACCCAGCTGAAGGCCTAGGACTGGGGTGACGGTGCATGTGCCCACAGAGAGGGCTCTGAGTGCCGCCTCTGGCACCCATGCCATAGGTTCGCCACCACTGGTCTAGTAACTCTCTGGATTTTTTCAGTCCTCCTCTTTTGCTATTGTGCCCCTTTTTGTAATATTTTCTAAGCTTTAGTGCTATACTGAAATTAGAACAAAAACAAAACAGAGAATACTAAAGCATAGGTTCAACTTCAGTAATAACTTTTAATAAGTCATATATTCAAAATTTAGTGAGAAGATCTAAGGAGAAGGACTGGTGACAATCATCTACATTTTATAGCCAAGATGTACAACAAACAGTAATGTATTTATTGTTGTATAAGAAAAAAAAATCTCTCAGGGAAAGTTATTACGAATTTACAGCAGATGTTTAAAACTAATGGCCATATATATAATGTATGTATCTGTGCATGCATGTACATGTAATATATAAAAGCTATGTGTCTCCTTTTTAAAATATTTAGGCTACTAAATTTCCCATTTTTTGTGGGTTGAGTCTCATTAAACTTACAAGACTTCTGAGTGTAGGATTGAATTATGAGCTGAGTTGATTGAACTTAGTTGCATTTCTCCTAGTTTTGTCTTTTATCAAATTTATGATTAGCATGCTGTAAGTCTAGTTTAATTCACAAATAATCCAAAAGAATTAAACTTTTCACTGAAAGAATTCTATATACAAAATATAAAAGGACTATAAGAACATGAAGATATTCAGTTTGTACTTACCTAATGGCTAGAGATAAGTGAATTTATCCCATCATAATTCAAATGGATTTAAAGATTTTTCAGAGAATTGTCATAATTCTCTTTTCTTGAGAATTCTGTGAAATCATAATACCTCGGAGCTTTGTTAAATGATAATTATTACCAATAGCCCATGGCCAACCAGTAAGGGAGAGAGTATTAGCAGAAGACATCAGTTAGTAGCAAATCAAGAGAAATCATCACCACATAGAACAAAGTGTATTATTGTAGTTAATCATTATTCAAGCAATTTTAATTAAGATAAATTTTATTTTCTCATTGTCTTTGAATAGGCCCAACCTATGCACAGTGAACTTATAAAGAAAATTTTAGGCAATAAAGCCACATTCAGCCCTATTGTCACATTGGAACCTAGGCGAAGAAAATTCCATAAGCCAATAACTATGACCATTCCTGTTCCGAAAGCTTCCAGTGATATGATGATAAATGGTTATGGAGGTGAGACTCCTACTCTAAGACTACTATGCAGCATAACAGGTAAGCTCTCATATATCTCTGAAATTTCATGCATGATGCTGATTGTTGGTTTGGGTCAGGGGTCTCCAACACCCGGTCCATGACCCAGTGCTGGACTGCGGCCTGTTGGGAATCAGGTGAATCATCAACACTGGTCCGCAGAGCCAGAAAGGTTGGGGACTGTTGGTTTAGGTCATTAAAATTTTCATTAAAGCTCTGTTACAAAATTATGTAAACTGTCTTCCATAGATCATAGTTAAGAGCATTGGTTTATAGTGAAAATACAAATTGTCTAACCAAATAATGAATACTATCATTAAAATAACCAATGAATTGCCATTTTAACTGTATTGGTTTATTTTAAAATTATGCTCAGTGACTAGAATAGATAGTTTAAGAATAGGAGCTGTCCAATGGAAAGAGTCATTGACTCTTTATCAATAATTTATTTGCCTTGTAAAACAGAGGGCAGATCTATTTATTCAGAGTTTTAAATTGTCAGAATATAAGTATAATGATGAATTGTAAAATTTAAGAAGAGATTGGATAACCATTTGTCTTAAATGGTATAGTGTTTCCTGCTTGAGCAGGGAGGATTGGGCTAGAAGACCTCCAAGGTCCCTTCCAACACTGGAAGACCTCCAAGGTCCCTTCCAACAGTGCGTCTCAAATTACCACGGACGCTTCCTGGCTGATTTGTGAAGCGCCAGGACAGGACGGTTTGACACACTGTTATTCTGTTCTGTTAGAAGAATGTCACTGTTGGGTCAGGTCAAGCGGCATCATTGTCCAGCTTGGTTCCCAACCCCACAGGTTTTTCTGAAGAGTCACAAAAAGCAAAGTGGAGACATATTGTATATTCTCTTACTATTATTCCACTCAGTGGTCTTTGGTAGTGGTACTTGTTATGTGGAAATTTCTGCTGGTCTGAGATTTCTCAATGTCAATTTTAGGAAGTCTGTTATATCTGCATCAGCTTGTTTTGAAAATTATTCTAAAATATAATCATTACTTTTCTTCTTGTCTGTTGAAGTGTTTAAATATAGAGTTCGAAATATATAAGCTGTTATTTTCATATTAATTCTAATTCATTTAAATAAAAAAGAAAGTTTTTGTCTTAGAGTATATTGGTCATATAATGTTGAGGTTTTTTTCAGTTAGTAACAAAGGGGGCAGGAGATCAATATTTTCTGTTTTATCATCTAGCCAGAAAGCTACAGTCTCCTTAGCTTCTCATGCTTGAATTAAATCTCAGAGAAATAATAATAAGGAAATTCTCTCATTAGGATTTTTCCAATTAGGAAGTGTGGGTGAGAAAAGTAGCTATGAAATAATATAAATAACAAGTAACATAAAACAAAAGCAGCAGTCTCTACCAGCCATAATTCAAAATAATTTCAAAACTATCACCCCAAAAAACAAAATTAAAACATACTCTATAGCATTTTGGACAAATCCAAAGCTATTTTTGCAAACAAAAGAAATTAAGTTTGCAATGCAGATTTTAGCACAGAATCAATGTAAAGAATTTACTACAGATAGTCCTTAACTTAACAGTAGTTTGCTTAGTAACTGTTCAAGGTTACAACAGCATTGAGAAAGTGACTTATGCCCATTTTTCACACGTATGACCATTGCAGTATCTCCATGGTCAGGTGATCAGAATTCAGACACTTGGCAACTGACTTATATTTATGACGGTTGCAGTGTCCTGGGATCATGTGATCACCTTTTGAGGACTTCTGACAAGCAAAGTCAATGGGGAAGTCAGATTCACTTAACAACCATGTTACTAACTTAACGACTGTAACGATTCATTTAACAACTGTGGAAGAAAAGTTGTAAAATGGAGTAAAACTCACGTAACAAATGTCTCACTCAGCAACAGAAATTTTGGCTCAATTGTGATCATAATTGAGGACCACATGTATTTTATTTTTTTCATTTTGTACCCTAAAATTAAATCCTTGATTCTGTTGGGTACTGACGTAATAGAGTCTTTTGAAGTATTGGTCAAAATTATTTTTATCCCAAAGATCACAGACTTTATAATTGCTTATGAATGAAGACACAAGTTTCTCCTATGATTTGAATAATAATGTATATTAGTCTTCTAAACTAAACATTTAACTGTCATACTGGCAGAACTCAGAATCAATTTAATGACAAAAAACTAGGAATACCCTTAGGTCGGACTTTGCACAACTGGAAATTTAACTAAAAGGAATTTTATGCATCCAATTTTACAATTTTTCAGAAATGCTTACTGTTTTTCCCTATTTGTTTCAGGTGGAACAACACCTGCTCAGTGGGAAGACATAACAGGAACAACACCATTAACATATGTAAATGAATGTGTTTCCTTCACCACAAACGTGTCTGCCAGGTACCACCATACACAGCAGTATCTAGTAATAAAACTATAAAAAAACATTTCAGAACCATAACTTTAGTCTGACACTGTATTATGCATATGAAGCTTGTCCATAAGTCACCTACTAAATTGCAAAGATGCTATTTATAATAGGATCCTTCCTTAATTTTGATCTAATCCTGGGATAAATCAAATTATAATTAACTCTGAATGCTATACTAAATAAAATAAATCTTATGCCAACAGTGCAAGTAAACTTATTGTTCTCTGGCAGCTGCTCCTACGACTAAATTCTAAACAACTGTTCCCTTAGGATTCCATAGATTGAAGGTGTTGGCATTGTTCTAAGGCATTACAGTGTGGGCCTGATTTCAGAAATTGAGCATGCTGATAAGAATTTTCTCCTTGTCTTTCTTTTAACAGTCTGTTGCTTAGAATAGTAATGAGGATTCCAGAAAGAGGGGAACAAAAGAGTGGTTTGGATAGCAAGATGGGTGGCATATCAATTTAATAAATAAATAAATAACAAATAAATAATTGCAAGATATAGAATGGTAAAAACAAAGGTATAATGTATTGGGGCAAAGCTTGTCCATACTTTGGTTTAAATTAAGGTACAAGGGTCAGTGAAGACATTCTATAATCTTGGGTAAATTAGCAATACATTCAGATTCATTTTAGTTTCAATCCATCCCTCACATCAAAGTCCAGGGGGCAGTTCAACTACTGTTAAATCTGAATTATTAAGTAAATATTTGAATTTGTCTTTTACATCAGTTATTTTAAATCAGTGCTAGTTCCTAGAGTTTTAGAAGTTTCATCACATTTATTATTGTTTTCTCCTCACCTGCTAGATTTTTTTTGGTAATAATTTAATATGTTTGATTATTTTCAGATTTTGGTTAATAGATTGTCGACAGATACAAGAATCTGTAGCATTTGCTTCCCAAGTATATAGAGAAATTATATGTGTACCTTACATGGCCAAATTTGTAGTGTTTGCCAAATCTCAAGATCCCATAGAAGCCCGACTAAGATGTTTCTGCATGACTGATGATAAAGTGGATAAAACACTAGAGCAACAAGAAAACTTTGCTGAAGTTGCTCGAAGCAGGGATGTAGAGGTATTATTTGTGTTTATATTTTTGGACATGTTAGTTTAAAACACGTTGTTTCCATTGTATTATGAGTTAAAAAAATAGGGCAAAGAGAAAAATATCTCATTATTTTAGAGAACTTGGGTAAAATATTAAGCATATGAATATTTAATCCATTAATTCAAAATCACAGCATAGTGGAAGGGATTAAATTTTTCATTTATGTTCTTTTCTTTACAAAAAAAGACACTATCCTGTAGCTTAATTTGCTCTAAGATGAAACATGCTGCAAACATAAATAGAACAATAAATGTTAAATGGAAAAAGTGTAATGAAACCAAATGATGGATCTTTATTGCAAAACAGCATTTTCAAATTAAATGTCCGTATACATAGTTATATAACGATTTGGGTTAGTTCAAAAATAGATATGATAAGCATTGCAATTAAATACATTAAAATATTGTTTTGGTTCTTTCAAAATAAGAGTACAGAAAGAGGATATAGGAACCACTGGCTATTTTTTAATAGCAACCTTGGTGGTTAATGCTTATAATAGAAACAAACAAACAGGTGTCTCAATTAATAGCATGATAAGATATGGGATAAGTTATTGGAACAAAATATACAAAACCCAAGAATCTTTCTAAAAATCCTACCCACTTTTCCTATATAATGGAAGGGGAAAATTATTGACTATATGGTAATAATATGAAAAATCTGAGAATGTAATATTACTACCATAGAGCCTAGAATATTGTTAAGAATCTTTGTTTTATGGTTAAAGATGTATATTACTTTTTAAATACTATATCTATTGACAAGACTGACTATTTTGTCATAAGATGTCATAAAACCATTGCAGCATAACTTGCTTTATGACAATTTCTTGCAAAAATCTCTATTAGGTTTGGCTTTAATTAGACTGATCTGTTCTTAAAACAGCAGTATACGGATGTGGCAGGATCTTACCTACCAAGAGACATATTTTAGAAAACAGGTTTATAGTATCAAGCTAACAAATCACTGAAATCAAGTGCTAACGTTTAAAGAGCGTAATCAATTAGCAATTGATGTGTTTCCAAGAGCTGTATTGAAGGACAAGAGAATTCCATATGCATCCCATCTTTGTTCATGTGAAGTATGTATCAGTAAATTTTCTTTTTACTTTTATACTGTGATTTTTGTAAAGATTCTTTCACATTTTAATTAAGTTCCTATCAGTCTATCCTTAGTATTTATTGCTGAAACAGAATCTCTTCAAATGTTGCAAAATCTATTCTACTGCATGTAGAACCCCTCAGAAGTTGAATATTTTATCTTAGTTATGTCTTTTTGACAGTTTCTTTTTTTCTTTTGTGTTTTACTATGATCTTTGGTTGTTGCCCATTATAAAGCAGTTTCATGAATTAAAAACAAGGAGGTAACCCTATTTTTTTTTTAATTTATGGTACTTTGTTTACATTTGATTTAATCAAATTTAAATAAATTTTTCCTTGCTCTGATATTTATATCTGTTTAAGATTTTATTGACAAACTGTGTAAAAATGTAGGAAAGAAAAAAAACACAATAATCTCTTAAAACGTTTCAGCATTTTGCATTGGATTGAGGCATATTGCATATATATATTCTTTGATTTAATTACTAAGAAATGTTGATTGTCTGGAAATAATAATGTATTTGTATATATTTAGAATCTCTTGCAGACATGTTAATCCACTTTGCTGCTGCTGTTTATTTGTAATCGCAATAGGGTGAGCTTTTGTTACTTGTCCCGCTCCTGCTAAGGTAGCAGTTTGAAAGCATGCAAATGCGAGTAGATAAATAGGTACCACCTCGGTGGAAAGGTAACAGCGTTTTGTGCATGTTGGCATATAGTCATGCTGGCCACATGACCACAAAAGTGTCTTTGGACAAGGGTAGCTCCATCAGCTAAGAAACAGAGATGAGTACCACCCCCTAGAGTTGGACACAACTGGGACAGGGGAAACCTTTTTCTTTATATTAATAGTGTTGATTTTTTTTTAAAGGCTAACAGTATATTTTAACTTAGCCAAAATAAATATAAGAACAAAATTCATGAACATTTTATTTTCTTATTAATTATATGTAGGTATTAGAAGGAAAACCTATATTTGTGGACTGCTTTGGGAATTTAGTACCATTAACAAAGAGTGGCCAACATCACATATTCAGTTTTTATGCCTTCAAAGAAAACAGACTTCCATTGTTTGTCAAGGTAATTTTGATATAAATATGTATATCGAGTTTGGTTTTATTTTATTTCAATACCAGTAATAAAGTTATAGTGTGTTGGTTTATGTTGTTTACCCTCAGGAGAAGGGGGAGGTAAGTGACAAAAAAAAACCCCAATACCATGATAATTACATTTTTAAAGGCAGACTGTCTATATATTCCATTTAGATGCTAACAAATAATGTCCTATATATAAAATTAGTTATCTGTTCTGAGTTTTGATTTCTTTAGGGTTCTGCAAAAGCTTTGGTACTTTCTACAAGACATAATAATGTAATGTTCTTATTTACACAGGCTTTGAGTAGAAAGAATAGTATGGTTTATTTTAGGAATGTTGTGTATATTTGTACCCGGTTTATATTATTATAGATTTGTTGTCCCCTTTAGAAACTTGTTCTTTGAATTGGCAGTCTGTAGGCTGCATCTGAACTGGGCACGTGTTCCCCATTTCAAGCTATGTGTCAGCCAGGTTTTCTTCTTCAGTCTCAGAACGATACCCTGTTCCTTTTGAACAATTAACTTTTCTTTCATCTATTTGTTTTGCAGTTTGATCCACAGTCATTATCCCTTTATGACCAACTTAATGTATTTTGTTTCTATTGGTTATTTATTATATTCAGTCCACATTCAATCAACTTCCCTACATTCTGTATGCCATATTTTTACCACATGGACTTCTTAAGAATCTTATTTCCAATATGTTCAGTTTATTGTGGTTTTTGTGGCACAACCAATGCTCACTTTCATATAACAAAGTAGGCTGAAACAATCCTTATACTCTTTGCTTCTTTTAATAAACATTCAACTGTTGCCACAGACTATATATTATTCACTATCGGCATTTGTAGAGTTTATAATTTTCTGTCCTGATTAGCATTCTATCAACATATACAAAGCCACTTACTTGTTTTAGTTTTTTGCCATGTATACATAACTTGCAATTATTCACTCAATTTTCCCATCATATTCAACTGCCTTAGTCTTTGATACTATAATTTTCACATCCATATTGCTCTATACAGAATAATACACTCACTAAGGTTCTCAGTTAACATTTGATTAATTTCCATTGTTTGACATATTGCTCTAACTCAAACATGTAAATATTCCACACACATTTCGGCACTTTGTAATATGATTATTTTGATTTTGTTCTAAGCAGTTGCAAATCCTCTTCCCACATACCCACTTTCTATTTATTCTGTTAGGAAATTAATCTGTCTTTTAACATTCTTTCATAGACCATAGACTTTATTTTTCTGCAATCTTTTTACATTCACTCATATTTCTTTCCTTTTCTAGCATATACATTTTCCCCCAAGAGCCAATCCTGACATTCTGTCCCACATTTTCTATCCTTTTCTAAAGTCTTTTTGAAACAAACATAACTCTTTCTAAGCAGATAAAGATAATACTCTTTTGTTCTTAGATATATGAATGGCCCAATCACTTTTTGGAGTCTCTTGACTTGTTCCTATTCAGCCATTAGTGGAACCTAGCAGAGTTCCCACCACATTCCTCTGAATTGCATTGATTCCTAGCACTGCATAATATTTTTCCAGATTTCATCCCTAGTTCTTTCATTATCACGATTCTTTGGACATACCATTGTCAACCCATATATTTGTATTCTCAAACTTACTTGTAATAAGCTGGATAACACCAGTTTATCTTTTGATTCATAATTAAACCTACACCTCCACTTGGTATTTATCAACTCAATTTCAAATGTTGCATTATTTTATTTCCAAAGATCAGATGTACAAATTACCAAATAAAACAGCAAATTTTGTCAGGTTGTCTTGGAAGTTAACCGTTGCCTCTTTTTAAAAGCTGCAACATTACCTTTGGCTACCATATAGGCAGTTTCATGATATGAGTCTGGAAATAAAAAGTGGGCATAAAAATCAGTCATTTTCCCAGGTGCAGTTAGTAAGAGATTGTCCTTTTGAAGATCCCTATAAAATTTACCAGAAAAAAAAGGATGTGTGGCATCATACTGATCAAATTCCTTGTTGAAGAATGGTGGTATATCTATCATGTGATAATGTGGATGGGAGGATTTGCCTGGCCCTGAAAAATACTTTCCTCAGCTAAAGGAAGTTAGGGTGTGCAAATACTTTATGGTTCTCAGAAGCCTATCTCCAGCATTTATCCTAAACTCTGACAGAGTTAACTGACTTTGGACATTATTTGATGTAGCTCAGTATTTTTAACACTAGCTTTTTGACTGGAGCATAGTCCAAAATTAATAAGGAATCTACACCCTCATAGTTATTCTTAATTTCTGTTCTATTGTCTTTGTCCATAAAGAGAAATAATTAGCAGCTAAAACTAGCAATAGCAACTCTACAGAAAAAGGAAGCCCAAATATTTCCAACATGCCACACATCGTCTCCCATGCTCTTTTCCAATATTGAGCATCTCCAATTCAAGCCCGAGTACAATGCTGGGGTAACCTATAGTACGGCAAATAATGATCTTAAAACTTGGTTTCTAATTTGGTGGGGGGGATTTTTCTTCATATGTAGGTAAACCTGAGCTGCATAAAATATTTAGATTAGTGTTTTAGCTTTAAAAAGCTTTATTATGAAAAATATCAGTTCATATCATTTGGAGTAAACTTTATGTAGCCTGACTTGACTTGCTGAATATATTCATGATAGACTTTCGAGGGTCTGTTGTCATGAAAAACTACTACTACATATTTAAAGCAGTATATCTGTTCAGTCCTGTTCTGGTAAATTATAGAAGTTTGCTGTTTTAGGATTTTGGCAAAAAACATGAGTTTGGATCTGATTTTGATACAGTGATGTACAAATATTCTCACTACACATTTAAGCTTAATAGGTGTACAAGAAATAATTGCAGGGTTATCTGTATACAGTAATATGGGCACTGTGGCCTGCAGTCTTAGGCGCATGAAAATTTGGGGAGCAATTCTACTTAATAAGATCAGACTATCTTCAACCAGATCTATAGCATTTAATCCTGCCTACTCTCATTCATAGACATGCTTTTAACCCTTTTCATTCTAAGTCACAGTAAGTGACACACTAAATGACAACACAGTAATGGTTGTCATTAGATGGACCTTCCACCACTCATTCTATCTGTGACATGCAATAATACTTGCTAAGAGTAAGGAAAGTACTGAATATTTCTGGCACATTTTTTGCTAGCATATTACAACTAAAGCCCAGGTATATTCCTTGCAAGTTAGGATTTCTCCTTAAGATATTACTTTGGAAGCCAATACACTATTGTCCATATCCTGCCCTCAAAAAGATATGTGCCTTACTGACGTGCACAGAGTTTTGGGTTTGAACTCCTGCTATTTTTCTGCAATAGGTTCGGGATACAACACAAGAACCTTGTGGACGTCTATCATTTATGAAAGAGCCTAAATCTTCAAGAGGTCTGGTACATCAAGCTATCTGCAATCTGAATATCACATTACCAGTATACACAAAGGTACTCCCCAGTTAAAATACAACCTGCTCGTATATTACACTTGTACACTGTAATTTAAGATGCACTAAACTTGTTCTGTAGTTTTGTAGTTTTCACAAATTCTTAATAGCATTATATAAATATCTATTATTTAATATCACATATTTGGGATGTATAAATTATGTAGCATTCTTTCCTGTCAGAGGCTCTCTAGCTTCCTTGAGTGTTGAAAGTCAGGTAATGCACAGCTCTATATGGAAGCAATGGCCGATTAGGATGAGTCGACATTTATCAATAATTGGTAACAACCAACATTGTTATCACTCACTCAAATCATAATTAAGCCATTTTTGTGTGCATTTACGTACATAGTACACTCGATTAGCAGGGCAATGCTAAACAATTTTTTTTAAAAAAATAAAACTTTATAGCTTTCTTGCTCAGCCCCAAACTAATTGTTTTATTTTCCAGCATTGTCTTGGTCATAGATGACTCATATAGTTAGTTAAATGATTAGGAAAATTGCATAAGATACCACAAGCACGTATTCTGACTTTCAATGTAATTCAAATATAGCAACATTACATTTGAAACTTCACTAGTGACATAAAAATAAATCTATGCTAATGCTTATATTTTCTTGTTGTTATCTTTAAGAAGATATATTTAAGAAATTTTTCTACACAGATTGAATTTTGGCATATTGGAGAAACTGTGTTGTAAGTTTAATGCATAATAATCAAACAAAATCCTAACATAAAATAGCTTTTCTTCTTTGAACTTACTTGAATCTCCACTTTTCTTAACTGAACCAACTTTCCTATTCTCTTTTCTTTCCTTCTTAGGAGAAAGTGCAAAAATTGTATTCATTGTGTATTCTTACCAATTAAATGTGTCCAGAAATCATACTTTTCCTTTAATTGCATCCTATCTTTCCTTGCTCTGTTTTTCTTTTCTTGCATGGCATATTGGATTAAAGGAATCAGAATCAGATCAAGAACAGGAAGAAGAGGTAACTTTGCTAATTCTGGTGTAAAATTGCTATGATAAGGCTCCAAATTGGGAAAGAGCAGTTAGTTGAATGCCAAATGACTGCATGTCAAGTATGATCAATTCATTGCCTATTGGTCAGTATTGACACCATCTCAAATTAATTTCATGTAAATATTGACCAGGTTTCATAAGCCCTTTGCAATCAATTCAGTTATAAACTCCCTGTAATCCATATTTATTCTATTACATTTTTTGTTTTGGAAAGAGGGGAGATTAACTGAAAGAGAAAAATAACTCTGGAGTATGAAAAATGAGATGAAAATATTTTCAAGAAATATATTTATAAGCAGTAAATGTTAATTGCTAATTTGAACCAATATATATTGCCATTGAACAAGACACATATACAATAGTAATTTATCTAAGTATATAAAATGTATACCTGTAAATTAGCTAAGCTACTTTAATAACATAGTGTATACAACAACTTAGTCCACTCCACTGGTTCTGAAGTGAAAGCTACATATTTATCAATGATGTCCTCAAAGGATAATGAAAATTCAACCTACAGCTGATTTAATTTTTTTGTTTACATCCTTGTAGTTGAGATGAGTTTGTTCTTTTAGCAATTTTATCCAGGAATAAATGTCAAGCAAGTAAACAGTAATTAGAAAGAAAGGATGTCTTTTCTCAAGTTCTTAAAATCTTTTATAATTTCTAAAAATAACTGCAATTGTAGAGTTGTTCAGTTAATTGGAGTCATTCTATTGTAATTTGTCTCCATTTTAATTACCCTTGCAACAGTGCAAAATGACGTAAATTGCAGTAAGCAAAAACTGTTCCCTATTGAGTTATTTTGATGAAATAGTTTTCTTCATAAGGCTTTTCTAGAAACATGCAGACAATGGATAATTATTAAAAGCAAAAGTGTAAAAAAATAAAAAATGCATTGGCAAAATTGTAATGGGAAATAATTCTCTGTAAATATAAAATCATGAGTTAATTAATACATCTTCAGTTGCTGACCAATAAAGAGCATATAAATAAATAGGTATATCAATAAAAATAGAACATTCAAAAATAATTATTAAATTAAAAAGTAGAGAAGGGAGTAGGGGATCAGCCATATTGGATTGAACTCTCACTAAGAGATATGAAATGATAGGAAGAGTTGAAGCTACAAAAATCTTGGGGGTGGTTGATCATGCAATATTGGAATTTAACATTATATAAGCACAAGCAATAGAGCAAAGTCAAACTAGAGTCTTGGACTTTAAGAGAACTAATTTCAATAAACTTAAGAGAGCTGAGAAGGATTCCATGGATGAGAATTCTCAAGGTGAAAACAACCCAAGAAGCTTGGGAAACTTTGAAAAGTGAGATTATAAAAGCCCAGTCTAGCACAATACCAATGAAGAAGAAAGATAACAGCTCTCAAAAGAAACCAGCAAGGCTGCATAAAGAACTTTCTGATAAATGAAAGACAAAAAGGACAAGTATAAAAAGTGGAAAGAGGGGCACATAACTAAGGCAGAATATCAGCAAATAGCCCGAGCCTGCAAAGATGAAGTGAGGAAAGCTAAGGCTCAAAATAAACTAAGGCTTCCAACGAAAAGTCAAAAATAACAAAAAAAGGTTTTTTTCAACATGTAAAAAAACAAGAAAAAAAGTCATGGAAATGATTGGTCCATTAATGGGAGAAAGTGGCAAGAAAGTGACAAACAACAGGGAGAAAGCAGAACTGCTTAGCTCGTTTTTTGCATCCATCTTTACACAAAAGGAAAAATGGTCCAACCTATCAAAAACAGTAACATAAAAAACAGATTAAAAATACAAGTTAAAATAGGCAAGAAAATGCTAAGTGAGCACCTGTCCACCCTAGACGAGTTCAGATCACCAGGACCAGATGGATTACACCCCAAGGTTCTGCTGGAACTGGCAGATATGATCTAATAACCACTGCACTATATCTTTCAAAGATCCTGGAGCACTGGGGAACTACCAGAGAACTGGAATAGAGCTGATGTAGTTCCCATCTTCAAAAAAGGAAAAAAATAGATCCAGGAAACTACAGACCTATCAACTTGACTTCAATACCTGGGAAGATTCTGGAAAAGATAATCAAGCAACAAATCAGCGAACACCTAGAGGCAAACAAAGTCATTACCAAAAGTCAACATGGGTTTGTCGAAAACAGATCATGCATGAAAAATCTTATTGCTGCACTGCATACCCCAAAGTTCTGTTTTAGACTCAGTACTCTTCAACATCTTCATCAATGATTTGGATGAGGGGATAGATGGGGAACTCCTCAAACTTGCAGGCAACATCAATCTTGCGACACTTGCAGGAATAGCCAACACACCAGAAGATAGGTCTAAGATACAGAAGGATCTTGACAGTCTTGAACATTGAGCGCTATCTAACAAAATGAAATTCAGTGGTGAAAAAAGTAAGGTTCTAGGCAAGAAAAACTAAATGCACAGGTATAGTATAGGTGGTACCTGGCTCAATAGTAGTAATTGTTAGAGGGATCTTGGAGTCCTAGTGGACAATCACTTAAATATGAGCCAGCAGTGTGCTGCAACTGCCAAAAAAGCCAACACAGTTCTAGGCTGCATTAACAGAGATAGAATCAAGATCATGTGAAATGTTGATACTGTTTTATAATGTCTTGGTAAGACCACCTTTGGAATACTACATCCAGTTTTGGTCGCCACGATACAAAAAGATGTTGAGACTCTAGAAAGAGTACAGAGAAGAGCAACAAAGATGATTAGGGGACTGGAGGCTAAAACATATAAAGAACATTGCTGGAATTGGGTATGTCTAGTTTAATAAAAAAAAGGAGTAGAGGTGACATGATAGCAGTGTGCCAATATCTCAGAGGTTGCCACAAAGAAGAGAGAGTCAAGTTATTCTCCTGAGGGCAGGACAAGAAGCAAAGGATGGAAACTAATCAAGGAAAGAAGCAATCTAGAAGTAAGGAGAAATTTCCTGACAGTTAAAACAATTAATCAGTGGAACAACTTGCCTCCAGAAGTTGTGAATGCTCCAACACTAGATATTTTTACGAAGAGATTGGACAACCATTTGTTTAAAATGGTATATGGTTTCTTGCCTGAGCAGGGGGTTAGACTAGAAGACCTCCAAGGTCCCTTCCAACTCTGTTATTCTGTTATTTGTAGAAGAAAATTCAATAAATAAAAATATAGAAGAATAAATATCATATAAAAATATAATATTCTACACTTAAAAATAATTTAATAAAATAGATGACTCCAATTCTCTGGTAAAACATGGCAAAATATAAATATAAATGCTTTGAATCTTAAAATAAGACTTTTGGACTATTTCTAGCTTTATCATATGTTCCTACTTTTGCTACTAACTTCTCAAAATACTTTCCAAGTGCAGGTTAAACATAACCCATTTTCCATTTCTGTATTATTTACAATCTCTCCCTGTCCAATTCAATGGCTAGTGCCCTCACTTTTTAACATACAGTATAAATGGAGTAAATTAACCGTTAGCATTATGTGTGTAAATGGAATTCATGGTCACTAATGACTTAAATGCATCGTTAATTCCACCACTCTAAGTAACTAACTTAACTGTAATCCTAAGAATATTTATCAAGAAGAAAATGAATTCAGTTTGGTTCTTCTTTAAATGGGAATATTTAGAATTGAGCTGTTACTATCATGTGCATTTATAAAATGAAAGATCATAATCTAGATATAATTCAGGATAATAGTTTCCATTGTAACATTATGTTTCTATAACCCATTCGTTCTTTGTTTCAGACTGACATGACATCAGAAAAACGTAAGACTTTAATAAACTATTATGGTGTGCATGAATTATCTAATAAAGCATGAAAGGGATTGCAAATTTTAATTGCCACTGATGATCGTATTAACTTTATAAATATAAAGTTATAATACTCTAACTATAATCTGTAGATAACACCTGTTATTTGTTATTAATAATTTAAAATTAAAATATTTAGTTCATCTAAGTATTCTTGGTTTTTTAATTACCTGGTAACCCTGCTATTGCTGTTAGCCCTCTATAACACCTTCCCCCTCTTTTTTTAACTACATGACCTGAATTCATTTCATTTCATAAACTAATTACAGTATCACTTTTAAAAATTAAAATATTCAAACTGTCAAAACTCATCATGAAATTACTCACATGAAATGTCTAGATGCTAGTATAAAAGTGATACTGTTGAAAGTAACAAAGATCTTTAAACCATCTATCTATGTCTTAATACTCTGGTGAAGTATTTCTGTGAGATTTTTTTATGTCTTAGAATTTTGTTTGCTGGAAATGAATTATTTTTGCCACAAATGAGGATAGATGTTAGATGGTCTTGGCAACTTCCTGTACAAATCTATGCAATTTTCTTGGAAACATGTTTGGAAGTGGTTTGCCATTGCCTTATTCCTAGAGCTGAGGGAGAATGACTAGCCTAAAGTCACCCAACTGGTTTTATGTTTAAGTCAGGACTAGAATTCAGTCTCCTGGTTTCTAGTCTGGTGCCTTTGATCTCTATACCAAACTGGCTCTCTACATCATGCAAATGGCTATTTGAAACAAACATTCTTGTGCTATAGTGCCAGATACATGTTGTATAGCGGCTGCAAAGTATACAGAGAAAGAAGTCACATTACAGAAATAGGTAATTGAGACTAGTAATCCAACAATCCTGTCTAACTCAATCAATCAGTGTAATACAGTAGTATGTGGGAGCGATCTTGGGGTCAAGGCAAAGAGAGCAATTTAGGGAACAATCAGATAAAAGGCAGCTGAGCCTTTAGCGGGAATGTGGATGGGATTAAAGGCTCAGAAGAATCCCTCCCCAGTTCTCTTGGACTTAAAGGGAGAGAAATATACATATAAATTTTGTTAAGATAACTTTACAGTAAAGTAACTCACTAACTCATTAACTCACTCAAATCTTATTTGACAATTGCAGTAGCTAAATCAAACCTTGTTATTTGGGGAATACTGAGTCCCTACCTACTTTATTCAGGAAGTGCCTGATAAACCATGGCCTCTTGCACTAGCAGAAAACTAGTAAGTTTTCATCAATAGCAATTATAATGAACTCTCCAATGCCGCAGAAGATGCATGGCAACCCAGAAAAGAGGGAAAGAGGAACAAGTTGAGTATATACAAATAGCATTAGGCACATCACTAATATCCAGAGCTCACAGCCACACCTGGCTGATCATAGAAAAAGACAGACTGACAAACTAAATTACAAATAGCTATAAAGTTCTTGATGTCTCTAAAGGGAGCCTTACTGCAAAACGTTTTATTTTTATTCTTGTCATATCCAATGTTTTTTTCCAAATCAGATATGAAGTATACTGGAAAATCAAACTTCACCACAGTATTTTCCACATGATTTAATTTCATTTTAATTTTTAATCTTTAAGTTTTATTGGGCTTATTTTAATGTAAGAATAGTTACCCTGCAATGTATGCAACAGCTTTGCTTTGCATGGAAATAACTTGGCTTACATATATATATGTATGTATGTATGTATGTATGTATCGTGTGTATGTTTGTGTCTGTCTATGTATGAATGTTTCTGGTTGCCATCCATTACATTTTCTCCTTGAACATTTGAATTCTCTATTCTGTGGTGGTGGCATTTTAATTACCCCCTCCCCTTATTTTTCCATCTTATTTATTTATTTATTTAAATATGAGGATGTTCCAAAGTAGGACCATGCCTCCTGAAATAAGTGTTGTGTCTGTGCCATTATTTGGATGTAAGATTCCCCTTAGATGAAATGCCGGTTTGCAGCTACCTCAGATATCAGTGTATTTCATTTATTGTAAAGTACTGTAGAATTAAATGTAAACATAGATATTTTTACTTTGATTATTGAATAATGTTTATATAATAACTAATTACGGTTCTGAAGTTTGCTACCACTGGCTTTCTCTTTGAGGACATCAATTTTCAACCAATTACAATCCTTCTTTTGTTCTATTTTTATTTGAACATTGATCTGTAACATCTGAACAATCTTGAGATATCTATTTTTGTGTAAATCCCACACTTTCTTTTCCTTTCCTGAATTTGTTTTTATGGTGTCTTGGTTTATAAAAGCTTTGGTGTTTGTGTGTATGGATGTGTTGGACTGCAAAAACTAAGCAAGTTATTTCCTGCTTACTTTCCTTTTCAGTTTTCCCTATTAGCTTTGCTTTGCTTTTTTTTTTCCACCATCAGATTTGTGGACCCACCATTCCCAGATCATTTTGTTGATCCTCCTACTGCTGCAATCAAAAACAGTCATTTCAATCCTGATTACATTTGACAATCTCTATTTTTGATTTCCATTTATTTCCAATGTTTTCCCCTATTTCCATCAAAGATGATGACGAAACAGAATCTACAGAAACATCTGTCCTGAAAAGCCATCTTGTCAATGATGTTCCTGTCCTAGCAAGTCCAGATTTGCTGTCTGAAGTCTCTGAGATGAAACAAGATTTGATAAAAATGACTGTAATTTTGACAACAGATTCTTCTGAAAAAACAGATTCTGTTAAAGTAAAAGACCTTACAAAAGCTGCTGATGAAGAGCCTGGAGAACCATTTGAAATTGTGGAAAGAGTTAAAGAAGACTTGGAAAAAGTGAATGAAATTCTAAGAAGTGGGAGCTGCCCCAAAGAAAAACCAGCTTTGCAGAGATCTGCTTCTGGAAAAAAGTTGGTGGAAGAAGATTGGGTTCTTTTAAGTGATGAAGAAATTGAAGAGGCCAAGCAAAATGTTCCTTTGGAAGTTTGTGAGCCTATTTGTGTAGAAAATAGAATAGGCAAAGGAAAATCAAAGAAAGAAACAAAAGATATGACAGGAATGGTTGATTATCTCAGTGAGGATCTAAGCCTTTATGTGTCTTTGAATGAAATGCAACCACAGACATTTCGAGAAGACATAGTAGAAGAAAGATTTGAAGCTGTTGTTGTAAGCAGAGGTTCTGAATCAGACAAAAAAGACAAAAAGATGCAAGATCAATGCAAACCTACCCTGGAAATTAAAAAACCTGTTAGAAAGAAATTAAAAGATAAATTAAATCTAAAGGTTGAAGAAACCCAAGGAAAGGATAAGCCTTTAGGGCTAAACAAATTCAGTTCAGAGGAATCTTTAGATGAAGAGCAACTATTATCTGCTGCAGAGCCTGTGAAAGATACTGCTGTGTCTCCAGTTATAGAAGAAACCCCTATTGGGTCAATTAAAGATAAAGTGAAAGCTCTTCAGAAGAGAGTAGAAGATGAACAGAAAGGACGTTCAAAGTTGCCAGTTCGACTCCAAGGAAAAGAGGGATCCGAGAAGCCTGTTACAAAACCATCGCAAACTAAAAAGATTATTTGTAAAACAAAACCTCCAGGTTCTCCCTCTTCCACAAAGACTTCAGCTTCTCCATCAGCCACAAAGATTCCATCTTCTCCAAAGACTTCTGCTGCTTCTTCCTCTCCTTCTAAACTGTCATCTCCTTCTACTAAGAAGCCAGTTGTTTCTCCTACCACAAAAAAGCCAACTCTTTCTCCCACATCAAGGAAGCCACCAGTTTCTCCCACAGTTAAAAAGCCATCAGTTTCTCCCACAGCTAAAAAGCCTCCTGTTTCTCCTACAACTAAGAAGTCTTCTGTGTCACCATCTTCCAAAACAGAAAGAATTGAAGAGACTATGTCTGTTCGTGAACTAATGAAAGCTTTCCAGTCAGGTCAAGACCCATCAAAGCATAAAGCTGGACTTTTTGAGCATAAGACTATAAAGCAGAAACAACAGGATTCAGACAAAGTGACAACTAAAAAAGGAGCTACTCAAGCAGAAAGTGAAAAGAAGCTAGCATCAACCTCTAGAGACACACATAAAAAAGACAGTCCTAAAAGCAAAAAGAACCAGGAACCTCAGACAGAGGTAGGTTTGCAATCTAAAAAAATCACACAGAGTATACCTCATATAACCTTGAAGAAAGATTTAATCACAAAATCACAGAGTGACAGCAAAAAAGAACCTCCTGTCATTGTTGAAGAAAAATCCAAAGATGTAGCCCTGATATTTGATGACCAAGGGGATACTGAGCTTCAGATTAGTCCAGACAGAAAGACATCAACTGATTTTTCTGATGTCATAAAAGAAGAGCTGGAAGACAATGATAAATACCAACAGTTGCGGCATATTTCAATCACAGAGGAAGGTGAGCTTCACTTAGATCAAGTTCTAACCAGTCCATTCAATATTACATTTCCATCAGAATATATGAAAGATGGGTATTTGCCCACACTCTCCTTGCAAAGTGGTGCTTTGGATGGCAGCTCAGAAAGTCTTAAACACGAAGGCATAGCAGATTCTCCAATTGGTAGCCTGCTTGATGGAACTCCCCAAAACAGTTCTGAGGAAAGTTATAAGCATGAGGGCTTGGCAGAAACTCCAGAAACAAGCCCCGAGAGCCTTTCATCAAAGAAAACAGAAGCTGCTGACCAGATGGAAGAAACTATATTAGCCAGTGCAGTGCAGAGAACATCAGAAACACATTCACCAAGGGGGCTTTCTCCAACAGAAAAGGAAATTACTATTTGTGACAAAGACCTAAAAGATATGACAGAAACCACAGAATCCCATTCCCATCATGTGTCAGAAGAACATTCCAAAGGCCTAGATTTTAGTTCAACTCTGATTGATAAAGATGCTCTCCATGATAAGTCATCAGTGCTGCCAGATCAAAGACATTTAACTAAATTAGCTGAACAGAATGATTCTTTTATTGAAAAAGATGAGGATACATCCTTTGAGCCATATACCATTAGCAGAGGACTAGAGCTTTCATTTCCTAGCCATGAGGGAGAAGGTCTTAGTCCAGCCGCAGATGAATCCATAGCTATAAGTCATAAAGATTCATTGGAAGCAAGCCCAGTGTTGGAAGATAATTCTTCACGTAAAACACCTGATTCACTTGAGCCTAGTCCAACCAAAGAATCTCCCTGTCGTGATTCTCTGGAAAGTAGTCCTGTAGAACAGAAATCAAAGGCTGGTTTCCTTCCAGGTCCTGGTCCAATTCAGGCTATCCCTGCTAAAGCTGAAAACTTCCCAGAACTAGCCCCTGTACGGTCTAGACTCTTACGTGATCCTGATGGAAGCGCCGAAGATGACAGTTTAGAACAAACATCTCTTTTGGAGAGCTCGGGAAAAAGTCCTCTTTCACCTGAGACTCCTAGCTCTGAAGAAATTAGTTATGAAATCACACCAAAAATAACTGAATCACAGATTCTTGCAAATATACCCAAGTCCGCAGTAATTCCTGAGGTTAATGAAGAGCCAGAAGATGATTCAGAAGATGAACCAAAGAAAAGATTCACTCCAGAAGAGGAGATGTTTAAAATGGTGGCCAAAATTAAGATGTTTGACGAGCTGGAACAGGAAGCAAAACAGAAGAGGGACTATAGAAAGGATTTCAAACAAGATGATATGATTTCAGTTTCTGATTTGGAAAATGCTTCCGAAACTGAAAGGTTGTCTTCAACAACTCTAGAAGATAATACTTTATCTACAGTAGTGACTTCTGGAGTTGTATCTAGAAAGAGCTCTTCGTCCTCAGAAAGTGAGCCAGAATTAACAAAGCTGAAAAAAGAAGCTGATTCTGGGCTGTTAATGGAACCTACAATGAGACTGCAACCTTCTTCATCTCATCTTTCTATCATGGATTCCAGTTCCAGTCCTGAAGAGACAGGATTTCAGCCTATTGAGTCTAAGCAGCAAGCATTTAGTACTGAGGAGGATAACACAGAATCTGATAAACCAACTGAGGAAACCAAAATGTCGTGTGATACTTCACTTGCTTCTGATGCCAGCATCATAGCACAGGCTAGCGAATCAAAGTGTGACACAGATGAGAGTGACACAGTTAGCCCTAATGGCCCTATGATGCCACCTGAGGAATCTTTCTACCATTCTGCTGATGATGATGCTCAAAAAATAACTGAGTTATATGAAACTTCAGTGGCATCATACCAGCAGGATGATTCTTTAAAAGATAATGTAGTATCTGAAGGGGTGCTACCAAATGATTTAATTACTATGGGAGGAACTTCAGAGGGCTCCTGTATACCTGGGACTTCTCATTGCTGTGTTTCACAAAATAATGTATTGGCTACTAATGTTTCACCTGATCACTCCCCTTTGGCTGGAACAGATCACAGGTTAGAGATGACAGACAGGGCTTTTTCTAGCGTAGAGCATGCCATAAAATACTCACCTCCAACAACCCCAAAAAGTATGTATGAAAGTGATATAGAAGAATTTGGCAAAAGTAGTGCTTTGCCTATAACAAGCCCTTATGAAAATGTCCCTTCACAACATTTTTTTACTAATGATGAAATTAGTCCAGAAACTGATTTAAAAACAAGAATAGATCAGTCACCTGAGGAAGATTATTCTGATAAAGAAAAAAATAAAATGGCTGAAGATACAAGAATGAATTCTCTTTATAGAACACTATCAGAAGGTTCTGAAGTTCAGGTCCCAGAAAGTGGCTGTATGGAGATAGTATCCAAGGAAATGGACGATTTTCAGAAAAGACCAGCTTCAGAATCTTCAGCATCAGCCTCTACATCACTAGATGAAACTGCTCTACAAGGTATCAGGGATGAAGCTGAAAAAATAATTAGCCAAGTAATTATAACTAGGACAGATGTGGATTCTGACAAGTGGAGTCAAATTCGTGAAGATGATGATGCTTTTGAGGCTAGGGTGAAGGAGGAAGAACAAAAAATATTTGGCTTAATGGTAGACAGGAGGTCACAAGGCACCACACCTGATACAACACCAGCCAGAACACCTACTGAAGATGGGACTCCTTCCAGTGAACCAAATCCGTTCCTTTTCCAGGAAGGAAAATTATTTGAAATGACAAGGAGTGGTGCCATTGATATGACTAAAAGGAATTATTCTGATGAAAGCTTAGACTTTTTCCAGATGGGAGAGACATCTCAGGAAGAAGTGTCATTATCTGAAGAAATGAGAGAAGCCGAAGGCCTAGAATGCTTCCCTGAGGAACAATCTTTGATTTCCATTGCATCTTCTGAATTTAATAAAACAGAAACAGCTATGAGAAGTTCCCTTATATCTGTATCAGAGGATGAGGCCACTGCTTTATATAGTACAAAAGAAGATGTTAAATCTAGAATTCCTATTAAAATGGGTATTTCAGCCTCTTCAAAATCACCAAAGAAAGAAACAACAGCTTCTGATCATGACCTCCCCTCTAGTGATACATTTGATAGCTCCCAGATGCCTTGTCCTAGCTCTCCTGAGCAGACAGTGATTGATGTACACTTAAATTTTTCCACAATCACTAGGTCTGTTTGTGTTGAAAAAGAAGATGATTCCCCAGATTCCTCCCCAGAGGAGCAGAAATCTGTGATTGAAATCCCCACAGCTGCTATGGAGACTGTGCCTTCTATTGAAAGCAAATCCAAAATCCCCATTAGGACTGCTCCAGCTACATTTCCATCATCAGATAAGTCAGAAGCTGATAGCCTTCCTTCAGTTGACTTCACAGACAATCTGGAAGAACCACAGGATGATGCTTCTAAACCAAAATCTAAAATTCCAATTAAGGCATTTTTTCAAAGAGGTGAGCAAGAATCATCAGAGACAGAAACACCTGCCTGGCAGTCAGAATCATCTACAGTCCCTGATGTAACCTGCAAAGTACCTATGAAACAAGACATTAGGAGCAAATCTGAATCTGATGCCAGTGCCTCCATAGACTCAAAAGCTAAGCTTTCGGTCAAAGCTAGAAGTTACACTGAGGCAGAAGCAGAGACCAGAGACAGGGTGGGTGAGATGAAGCTTGAACTAGAATCAGATGAGTTGATGACTGCCCGACCAAAGATATTTTCTTCACGATTACCTGTTAAGAGCAGAAGTGCCTCAGCTTCCCGAAATGCTGTTAGTCCCTCAAAAGAAAGTAAGGAACATTTTTTTGACCTTTACAAAAACTCTATAGAATTCTTTGAGGAGATTAGCGATGAAGCTTCCAAGTTAGTCGATAGACTTACACAATCAGAGAGAGAACAAGAATTAGTTTCAGATGATGAAAGTAGTAGTGCCCTAGAAGTTTCAGTTATTGAAAATGTGCCATCCATTGAAACCCAGCAGTCACTTGCCGAGGACATCTTTGACACCAGGCCCATTTGGGATGAGTCTATTGAGACTCTGATTGAACGTATTCCTGATGAAAATGTCCCTGATCATGTTGAAGGTATTTGCCAGCCACTGGGTTCCCTTTGCTACGCATGTCATAAATCACAAGGTTTTGCTTGTTGTTTCTTCTCTTTTACTTCTTGCCCTGCTTTTGGTGTGTGGTTTGTGTGTTGTTTTTAAAAGCTTCCTATATTTATTAATGTGCTTTGTGTGAGCTCCATTTGTTTTGTGTTTTTTATGTATTTTACTGTCTCTGAAACAATCTCAAGATTGCACAATGCAAATGTTCATGGAAAGCATAAATATAACAAAATAAGCTTTCTTGTGTGAAAAACACACACTTGTCTAATGTTGTTTTAACACTAATAAACTTATAACATTATCTCACTTGTAGTACAGCTGACCAATGCAAGTTTTAGTTTTTGATTTTTCATCACTCTGCTTGAATCTTTTTAATGAAATATTTTTGACACAGAAAAAGACAGGTAAGATTACTATAATTCTGGATATGTAGATCCATTTATCAAAGTTATCAGAAGCTAGAAACATATCGAACTTTGCTTCCATAATTAACTGAAGGCTATTTTCAAATACTGAATATATGGATTCAGTCCTCTAAAATTTAGAGAGGAATGTTCATGTATATTTTTTTCTTAAGAATCCATTCCTACAGTAGTGCTGTAGAGTACTAAGGAAAAATGATAGTGGGATTCTGAATATATTTCCTAATAGATTTTTTGAAGATCTAAAATGTATCTATGGGAAAACAAAAACTCAAACTCTGCTGATATTGCCTTGGCTTTTGGATATATCTATTTTTCCTGCTGCTTTTATGCATATTTTCTCCAAACAAGTTTGTGCTTGCTTTTCCATGCCTACTTTTGTGAAGAAGAAAAAAAATGAGGAGAAAAAAGATGAAATGTTGAGATAAATATATGATTTAATATATCATCCTGACATAATAATTCATAATTGGTTTTAACTGTTTGCAGTTATGTGGCTTAAAATGTAGTTCAGTGTTTGAGAAGAAGACACAGAGCCTGATTCTAGAGACCACAAATATGCATTTAATTTGTTAATGACCAAAGTAGCATGGAAAAATTAAATCTCTGCCCCAGCAAAATATTTAATGTCCCTTTGTTTTGTTTTGTTTAAAATAGATGGGAACTTACATAAAATTTAGGACAGTGTTTCCAATAACATATTAATGCATATCTTTGAAAAAAAATTCTTAATGAATGCTGAAGAATAGAATATTTTAAATCTAGTCATATATTGAAGCTTTTAATTAATTTAAAACAGCCACTGTTCTAAAAACACTGGCCTATTTTATGGAGACTCCTTTTATTTTTAAAAAATATTTTCCTACAAATAAACAACTGTCCTATTAATCTTATTTTAGAACAACAAGGTGATCAGGAAAGAATAGAAGAAAGACTAGCACATATTGCTGATCATCTTGGATTCAGCTGGACAGGTAAAGTATAATCTAGGAGAGATCACAGTTGTTAATTTGTGTTCTTGCCAGAAACAAGTTTTCACATGTTTGCTTATTCCATACCACCCGGTACTTTCTAATTTTTTTGAGTACAACTTCCAGAATCATTGAACATGCTGACTGAACAGTTATAATTCAAGAAGGCTAATAGCAATCTAGTCCCTCTCTTGATTTTAACTCTTCTCTTCAGTAAAATGTGCTGAAGATTTAATGCTATTAGCATGGCGCAGATTTAATTGGTATATCTACTGATGCTTTCTTGCTATATAAATATGATATGCACACATGGTTATAAGACTGGGTTCTAAAATAAATATGTACTAAAATAATATTATTACTAAATAAATTATCTAAAATAAATATGTACTAAAATAAATATTATTACTAACGATCTTTGCTGACTCACAGTGGTTCACAAAATGCCAAAATACTATAAAATGCCCATAGTAAATTAAAAATCACCATGTGTTCATTTAAAAACACCTGAGAACATCAGTATTTTTAAATAAATAAATGAAAATCTAAATAACGAAATGTATCATTTCCTAAGAACTTTCTGGAAAAGCTTAATATTTAGTAATTCCCCAAAAGCCATTGCCAAGATCAGGCTAACATGTCCCTCATCATCCTTGTGTGAGGAATGCGGATAGTTTTAAAAATTTGATAAACAAACAAAAAAATGAGGGAAAAATAGCATTTTCTGATTTCTCACACAAACACCACTTCACAAAATTGGGCTACCGTAATCCAGTGCAAAATTGGACTACTGTAATGCAGCATAAATATAATCTATATTTTTATTGTTAGAATAAAAAGAAAAGGCACAGAGAAGATAACAATTCTAATAACAAATCTTTCTTCTTGAGATGTACTAAATGTGAATGATCTGTTTTGCTGATAGAAGACCAGATGATCTATGTACTTAAGGAGTAATGCAGATGCATTATTGTTGCTTTGAATTAATGTTAATAGAAACTGGGTTGTATTTTTTAAAAAATACTCAAATGAAGTTTGAACACATGTGTAAGTTTTCCATAAAAACAATAGAATACTAGTCCCATAAGAAAGCAGAATTCATAAAAGTCCAAGAACAAGAGATAGCAACTTTTTTACAACTTTGTACTCTATTGTTTTTATCATTTTTACAGGGAGCATGGAGATAATGCAATGATATTCCCAGAAGAAAATTGTTGTGCAATTTATCTAGATTTAAAATGCTGAAGATATTTTAAAAATACATTAAAAGTAGATGCATTAAACTTATTGAAGTCTCAATGCACCTCTTGAATTGCACACCCATATAATTAGCAATTTGCTCACAAAATTTGATGACTGTAGAATAGGACCCCAGGAGAATGAAAAAGAGGGGTAGAAAGAGTGCGCCTCCTGATCCTGACGCTACTGAGAATTCTTCAATTAAATAAACATTATGGTAATAGCAAATGCAGTGTAGTGATTATAACTGACTGCAACTGTAAAAGTTATAGTTCAAGTATAATCTTAACAATGTTCCTTATATATACGGTAAAGAAAAATATTGTCTACAATTTTCACAGAGCTGTTAAATATTAACAGAACTACCTGTGTACCTGAATATATAATATATATACCATGTTTCCCTGAAAATAAGACCGGGTCTTATTATTATTATTATTTTGCCTCCAAAAGAGGCACCAGGTCTTATTTTCAGGGGATGTCTTACTCATCCCCAGCACTAACAGCCCCGCCTAGCCGGTCCACTTCTTTTGGGGGCGAAGGAGCAGCTTCATTCTGCACTGCATTCTGGTCTGCATTTTGCAGTCAGGCTTTTCTGGAAGGCCTATGTAGCCACATACCGAGCTATGGATTCAAGCCATAGCTTGGTCTTTGGCTGCAGAGGTCTTGCAGAACTGACCTATGGATTGAATCCATACTTCGGTTCTTGGCTGCAAAGGCCTTCCGGAAAGGCCTGTGACTATAAAATGCAGGCCTGGCTGCAGAAGACACTGCAAAAAAAGTGAGCTGGCGAGGAGAGTCCTGGCTGCAAGCTAAATGGGTGCGGGCGCATGGGGCAGATCCACACCCCTACCCCCGCTGTAGCTTGATTTTTAAGTGTGTGCCTCGCCCCAAAACTAGGGCTTGTTTTTGGGATAGGGTTTATATTAGGCTCACCTCCAAAAATCAAGCTAGGGCTTATTTTCAGGGGAACACGGTATATTAGGGTTTATTCTAAGGTGAATATAGAATTATAATCTAATAGTAACAATAAGTGATATTTATAAAGAATTGCAACTGGTCAAAATTATTTGAATACTTTGTGCTTACAGAGCTAGCAAGAGAACTGGATTTCACTGAAGAACAAATTCATCAAATTCGAATTGAGAATCCTAATTCCCTTCAGGATCAGAGTCACGCTTTACTGAAATATTGGCTGGAAAGAGATGAAAAACATGCCACTGGTATATTTGTTTTAGCAGTTACCATCCCTCACACCTTTTCCTTTCTGATAGCCAAGTGCAATGTACATAAGAGAATGCAAATGTCATACAAAACCAAAACAATATAAAGATCTTACATACACATAAGGACACCTATACTACTGTATATATGGACTTCTATAGATGATAATTCTCTGTGATCTAATCTCCTATCTGTAAACGTAGCTACACAGTTGAGACCAGTCTACAGCACTGATGAAAAGGACTTCTAATGTTTCTTTTTTCTATGTCTTCAATAATATAGAACTGTTTATATCCCAATGATATATAAACTAACATGCTCATATTCTGTTTATATGCTTTTCTTGGAGGACATGTAATAACTTGAAGGTAGTATGGTTTTAAACTAAAAATGATTCAAATAGAGAAGGGTAAATTTACTTTCCTGTGGTATTGTCACTTTCAGAGCAACTGTATCTGCATAATTTCCAGGTAAATCCTGTGTATTCTCCAGGACATCCTGTATTTGTACATACTCAAAAGAATGAGACAGCTCTATGAATAGACATGTCTTTCCTTGCTAATATGGTTGCCAAACATTAATAGCACTCCTCCAGTATTTTTTTCTGAGAGGTAGATAATATATAGAGGATAGAACTCTTTCATAAAATTATCCATTTTCTTCCTTTTTAATTTATAATGTATTTAGCTAATTTATATACTGTAGCTACCCATCTCACATTCGTGATGCAGGGCAGCTTATAAATAAAACATAAACAGTACTAGTACTGTTATTAGCTACTTTACCCCAAGAAATAATTTCATTTAAGCAACCAAGATAATTACTATCTGTCTGTTATTATGTTCAAGTAATCTACATTTAGTGCCCACAATTGGGGCTGGCAATTCTATCATTAACTGAAGAGGTTGCTAAGTGAAATTGTGACTATGCTTATGATGTCACTTCAGTTTTCCTTTACAGATCTGAAAAGATTGTAAACATTTTTTATCACCATCATAACTGCAAACAGTTGCTAAACAAGGCAGTCACTAATCAAGGGCTACCTATATTGCTATAGACTCCTAGTTAAGTACTTACTATTGGAATGAAGAGACATTCCACTAATAGTGCAACTTTGGGGCTGCTTTTCACAGAAGTGTAGATAACTTGTACAAAGCTACCACATGGTCACCCTTTTCATATATCTGAATATATTTAGTGGGCAATTGTTACTTGGAAGATTGTTTTTAAAGCCATTTCAGGAGGCAATTCATATTCCTCCCCAGGAATATAATCAATCATATATAAGTGTGAGTATCAGGACAACTAGAGAGATCAAAAAGAAAGAAAAATAAATAACCACTGTTTTTCAAGTGATTAGAGACACAGTCTTACACTCTACCCTCCTATTGGCTGACTTCACAGCAGTTATCCCAAAACTGAGTAGATGACATTCTTCGTATGTACAGATTGTTAAAAATAAATGCTGTCTCTTCCATAACACAGATTCAGGTCTCACAGAGTGTCTTAAAAAAATTAATCGAATGGATATTGTTCATCTAATGGAAAGTAGCATGGAAATGTCCCGAGATCATGGCCGCACCTATGCAGAAATTGAACAGACGATGGTACTGGATCACAGTGAAGGTGAGAATATGCTTACACAGGCATGGTTACTATTCAATAACTGATGGTTATGAAATAATACCCATCAGCTATCACTGAGATAACTACCAGTGATTCTATACCATGGAGTGCATTCCTATCAGTTCATATAGTAATAAATATAGTGCTTTCCAACACTGTAGTAGTGATAATCAGAAGTGAATCATCCTATATTATATCACTGAATATAGAGAGATCAATAGTAGATGATCTTCAATATCTTCAAAAGAATCCAGTTTAGCAGAGAAGAAGACAAAAACAACTCACTATCCTTCCTGGACACTCTGATCACCAGAGACCGTGATGGCAAACTAGAAACACAAGTGTACTGAAAAACCCCATACCAATAAGTGCTCCACTACCAAAGCAATATAATCCAACGTCCCACAAGAGAAGCTGCGTAAGAACTTTATTTAGACAAGGACAAACTCACTGCAGCAATCTGAACAGCAGAAAAAGGAAATAAAGCCATCTATACAATGTCTTCTAATAAAATGAGTATCCATGCAACTTTAAGAAAAAGTGCCTGACCATTCAAACCAATATAGCACAAACAATACAAACTGTAAAAAGCATAACACTGCCAGAACATCTCAGAAACCATTAACAGACTACTAAAACCATATGAAATCATGTAGGACACAAGCCAACTAAAGCCTTCCAAAACATCCTAAGTAAACCAAAAAACCCATATCCCCAAGATGAAAAAATAGGAGTCATCTACAACAGGGGTCCCCAACCTATGGGCCACAGCCCACTACTGGGCTGTGCCCCATTGGCCACCAGGCCATGTGAGTGGCTGGCCGATGTGTGCATGTACACACAGCCCCACTCACACGAGCGTCGCCGTCAGTGTTGCAGGTGTTTGCAGCCCCACTCATGCGAGTGCTCACGGCCCCACTCATGCGAGCAATGGGTGTTCATGCATGCGCACATGTGCATGTATGCATTCACTCCCCCACAAAACCATCCCTTCTTTCCCCTCCCATGCTTCAGGCCACCAATCCCGAAAGGTTGGAGAACTCTGATCTACAACATATAGTGTAATGACTGCAACAGCCACTACATAGCACAAACAGGAAGAAGACTGCCAGAACACATCCATGAACACCAACTAGCAGTTAGAAGACATGATTAAAAACTCTTTAATTTTACAACATATGTACAAACTTAATTATAGTTTCAGTTGGGAAAATCTGACCATCCTAGACCTTAGACCAAACCAAGTCCAAAAACACTAGAGAATTTCTAGAAGCCTGGCATTCTGAAAAATTAGCCATCAATAGCCTTATAGATGGAAACAATGTCTACATATTTGTGAAAGAGACAATAAACAAGCTAAAAAGGGAACAAAAAGACCAAAACACTCCCCCACATGAGCAATCAGCACCCAGATGAGCACAGATTAACTCCCAAGATTAACATCAGCCCAACAGTCAAGAAGTAAACAATATCCCAATCAAGCAACTTTCAAACAAGCTAACAGTAAACAACCCAGCCAAAGAACTCCAAGACCACTCCCACCAACAGTGACAGGGCAAGCCACTAGAATATAAATTGAGAGCAAACCCCACTCTTTACTAGTACTGATGATGTTACTTAGTTTGGGTAATGAAACATCTGAAAGAAAACAATCAAGCTTAGCACTAAGGACCCCTCACTTCAATCCTAAACTACAAATACCTTCCTTTATTGAAAGTTTGACTATATGGAGTTTTATAGATAGGTTTCGTAGAAATCACTAATAAGTTCTTATATTTAAACATGTGGCATGGCTATTTATGTTAAATATAGCAAACTTTTAATTTATATTTTGAAACTGCTTAGTTGCTTGTTATATGGTCTTTTAGCATGAAACCTTTGCTGCAGATCACATCACTACAAATCTGCATCTAGATAGTAGTTACTTCATTTATAAAGATTAAATTATTGTTGTTTTACTTTGTCTTCAGGATTCTCTGCACTTCATGAAGATCTATGCAGCACAAAAGATAAAAAAGAGGAAGAATATTCCTTTTCTAAAGACAGTGAGCCATCAGATCATCCTCCCCTTGTTTCAGAAGAAGACCTTTCTCTCAGTTGTTCACCCTTGCATGAAGGCACATCTAAGGCTGAGGCAGAAGTATCTGTGGTAGAACTACTACACCAAATACAGAAAGATCATGTGAAAGCTGAATTCTCAGGGAAGCCTCATGAACTGACAGAAGATTCACCTACTATACAGGAATATGTGTAAGAATTCTACAGTAGGGTGACGTATATAGCAATAGGAAATATTTATTGTGTAGAGATCATGTTTCATAAGCAAGGAACAAATACAATTTTTGCAAGACTAGAAATTCAATGAAAAAATCAACTAAATTTCTAAAATTTTACGGTAAAGCAAATATATGACCAACATATCATTTTAAAATATTCTTGGACTTATTAATTTAAATAAAAATAGATTATTGAATTATCTACAATAAGGTTTCATTATTGTTTCTAAAGATTTGTCATACTTCTGAGCATGTTTTTAGTATGGCAAAATATTGACTGGGTTAGAGAATGGTTTGGTTTGGTTTTTTTAATGAAGCTCAGTTTATGGTAAGATCAGCCAAGGTTCTCTGGATACTGAATTACTGGGTGAAATTTTCATTGAGGAGCAGGCATTGCTTCCATGAGAGGAATGTCAATCAGTAAGAGGCCAAAGATTCCCAAAGTGGGTAATCCTTGAGCTTGCCTACTCCTATTCCTGGAAATAAACAGGTTCTCAACCTTTTCTTCACACAGCCCCTCTTTAAATACCTTTTGTGGCCACAGACCTCCAAGACTTAATTCAAGATTTAAATCATAATATTTCTTCAAGCCTTCATGGATACCCTGTGATGACCCCCTCCCCCCCCCAGGTTCCACGGACTACAGGTTGAGGACCACTGAGTTAGAATAAGAGCACTTATGTAATATTAGTCTGAATTAAATAATCACAAAGAGACAATTATTATGACACACATGATAGACTGGAAAGAAAACCATTAATTCTATTCCATTCTTTCTTCTGTTATCCTATGGTTGCAACAGAATAAACTGAATGGAGGCAGTGAAATTGCTGGCAAGAATTCAGGAAGGCCAAATATCTTTTTTTAAAGAGGGAGGAAATTGAAGGACTCTTTTCTATCAGAAAGTCCCACCATTTGTAATCAAAATAAATCATAAGGGAGTACTGGAAAGCTAGACTGGTTTGGTTTAACACAACTGTCTATACAAAATATTTTTAGATGCCATTTTCTTGTCTGATGATTCCCAGTTTACTTAAAAATAAGTTGTAATATATTTCCAAAGTAATAGAAGAACTTGTACAATATTAGATTTGTAATCATGACAATCAGTATTGAATTCTCTTTTGTATTCTCACTCAACTGTATCCTGATTTATTCATTTCAGAATGTTACTTGCCACTTTTCAAAACCAAGCCAAGTGGCTTTATAATAAATCTTATTCCTCAGAGACAGGCTAGAAGAACTAATCATCTGTTTCCTCCAATCTTTATTAACAGTATCACAACTTCTGGAGCAGATTTGACACAAGTGCCCCAAAGTGTGAAAACAGCCAGCATTACCAGTGACAAGTCTGGGGATTCCACCCCAGGATGTGAAGACCTTGAAAGGCCACCATTTCATACTTCAGCATCTAGTGATCGAACTGATTCCCCCATTGTGGAAGAACCTGAAGACCATCACTTTCGGCAAGAAGATACACATCCAAGGAAAAACAGCCTGGTAATTGTTGAAACCACTGATGAACAGCCTGAAGAATTAGAAAGACATGAAGAAGAATTGTTAGAAAAAGTAAGTTGTAACACTAATATGATTCATGAAGTAGTGCCCTTTGAAGAATTTATGAAGAAGAAAATCTTTAATATAATCTTATTTAATACTTGGAACAATACACACAGATAATAAGAAACAGATGTTCAGACACTGTAGATTAAAAGACAGTTCTAGGAAAAGAAAATTGAAAGACAAATGCACTGAAAAATGTGTAAAGCAGTAACACAGAAATAAAGAGAAGGAATTATAACTAAAAATATGCTATCAGCTGAATAAGAACAGAATACACCTGAGCTGAAAAATATGAAATGGATGTAAGAAGAATTCTTGAAAGAAAAAAGTTAGCAAGATTAAGATACAATGTTTTTGTACTATATGGAAAGAAAAGAGGCAAGAAATATTTTGAAAGTTTTTCCAAACGTGCACATTTGCAGCAAAATAAGAATTCATTGAAATTGCACACTTTTCATGCTTTAATTCCTACAAAGAATGTGTTAGGAATTAGATTGTGAATGAAAATGCACTTTTGTCCCATGGCAATTGGGAATTGTCAAAACCTTTCATTAAAAAAAAAAATCAGTTAAATCAGAAAATAATAGAGCTGCACACTTTTTTCCAAAGAAGTGTTTGGGAACATTTAGGAGCATGCATGGAATAGCTTCTTTAAATGGAAAAGCAGCTTTATCCAGGTTTGTATGGATGCTTCAAAAGTTATCCTTGACCATGCACAACAATTTCACTCACTGGAAAACAATGAAATGAAGAGGCACAAATACAGGTAGTAATTGACTTACAACAGTTTGTTTAGTGACTCTTTGAAGTTACAGCGGCACTGAAAAAAGTAACTTATCATTGTTTTTCACACTTACGACCATTGCAGCATTCCCATGGTGATGTGATCAAAATTCAGCTGCTTGGCAACTGGCTCACATTTATGACAGTTGCAATGTCCCTCGGTCATCTGATCACCTTTTGCATCCTTCTGACAAGCGAAGTCAGTGGGGAAGCAAGATTCACTTAACAACTGCAGTGATTTCATTTAACAACTGTGGCAAGAAAGGTCATAAAATGGGGGCAAAACACTTAACAAATGTCTCCCTTAGCAACAGAAATTTTGGGGTCAATTGTTGTAAGTTGAGGATTACCTGTACATGGATATACACCCATGAGCACCTTTTGATGCTACCACCCAAGCCTGGAAAAAAATGGCTACTTTAACTGTATAAAAAGAGGTATTTCACCAAACCACTTCTTTCAAGGATTTTGTTCATCTGTAGAAAATAATTCATTTTTTCCCTTCAAAAACTCAGTTATGATGTTTGGATTGACCAATATAGCAGTAACCTAAATGCATCCCACCTATAGTGTTTCACAATTACCTGGCACTTTGAAAGTTGCTCCCATGGCAACTCAGTCATCATTCTGAGTGTTTAAGAAACCTGTCCCAAGTCCCATTGCAGAAGAATCATAACAGTAAATATGTAGTGAGCAAATTTTATTTCCAGGATCTTTACCTGAAGACACTGCTGTTGCAAAGGTGAAAAGGATTTTCAAAAAATATCCCAGAACTATTTAAATTAAAATTAACTGTGTTTTCTAAGTGTAAAGGAATTATATATTTTTACTGGCTAAAAGACAGAAGCAAATATAGTAATTATTAATTAACTCAAAATTGCAATATAATCTAGTCTAGTGGTTCTCAACGGGGGGAGGGGGCTGTGATGTTGTCACAGAGAGTTCCTGAAGGCTTGAAGAAATATCATGATTTAAATCTTGAGTTAAGTCTTGTTGGTCCGTGGCCATGGTCCGTGGCCACAAAAGTATTTAAAGGGGGTCCGTGGTGAACCACTGATCTAGTTCATAATTAGCAAGTTGTTGGAAACTCTTATCTGTTTAGTCTAATGGGTTTATGGAAGAAAAAGCTGTAACCATATTTGCATTATTCAATTGATGCACTGCTTTTAGTACATGGTATTAAAAGAAAGTTGAAGGCAGGTTTCCTCAGATTGTAATATCAAATGTTCAAAGAAGATTTCGTACATTCAGCCCCAAAATAGAAAGAAAATAGTATAGCATATTTCGCAGTGTATCTCATTCCAGCAAGCATTTGTATGGTGTTCGTTGTGTTATTAGAAAGGGGCCCAATTATTCATTCATATGTACAGTACCAGTATGATGAGAGCAATGCTTCCGTGCTTCCACTAGGAGCTAGCAGAGGAATTAGGTGAGCTGGAGGTCAGCTCAGATGAGGAAGAGATGGTAACTACCAGGGTCGTTCGCCGCCGGGTAATTATTCAGGTACAGGAGTTTGAACTATTGCACGTACCAGTGGCAATTATGCCCTGATTATACCTCTAAAACCCACCCTTTTCCAAAAATCCTGTTCCTGAAACACCCCCTTGGCTGACAATGCACTGATGAATTTGGCATGTTCCTGGGTAATGCATGTCAATTGATTAACATAAATATTTTTTCTAATTTCATTTGGAAACTAAAGGAATGTAAATCCAAATAGTGGATATTTAATTTGCATTTTGAAAGAGACTATCTCTCTGAGAGGACAGTTTAATTTGCTGCTTCAGCACCACTTACTAGCCAAATTCTTTCTTGTTCCAAGTTTGCATGCTTTTAAAAAGGACTTATTTGCAGAACGTTTAATAGCATTGGAGCAATTTGCTTCAGTGATCCTTGCTTAATTTATGTTGTTGTTTGAGCCAAACTAACTTCTGTTATGCAGTTTATTTAAAATAGCTAGTTATTTTTTCTGAACTCTGTTCTTTGTTCAATAGGCTGATGATGTGCCTGAAATACCACCGGAAGCTGTAACGGAGGAACAGTACGTGGATGAACATGGCCATATTGTGGTGAAAAAGGTATTCAACTGATGATTTATTAGAATATAATTAGTACATTAATTATATTTGACCCACTTCAAGATTTTTCAGATTAAATTGAGGTGTGTTCCACTCTAGGATACTTTAATACAGGTAGTTCTCAACTTACAACTGTTTGGTGACCTTTTAAAGTTACATCACTGAAAAAAGTGACTTATGGCTGTTTATCACACGACCATTGCAGCACCCCTGTGATCACATTATCAAAATTCAAAAGTTTGGCAACTAGCATGTACTTTTGGTAGTTGTAGTCTCCTGGGGTCATGTGATTACCTTTTGCAACTTTTTAACAAGCAAAACCAATGGAGAAGTCAGTTTCACTTAACAACTGTGTTACTAACTTAACAACTGCAGTGATTCACTTAACATCTGTGGTAAGAAAAGTCGTAAAATGGGGCAAAACTCACTTAACAAATATCTCACTTAGCAACAGAAATTTGGGGCTCAATTCTGGTTGTATGTTGAGGACTACCTGTATATGTAACAAGAAATCTCTTGTGGAAAGTGAGAATTTAGGCTGTATGCATTTCACACTATTTCACATGGAATAAAGGAAAACACTTTATCCTATATAACTGTTGCACAAAAATAGAAAGTCCTTATTCATTTTAGAAGAGAACTGGGAGAAGAATAGTTGAAACTACATTTTGCAAAATTTGTTATGAGGTTTTTTTTTCATTTTGATAAAATAGTTTCTGCATTTTATTTGCAAACTTTTCAGAGTAGGAGCATGTTAAAATAAACTGTAATGTATTTAATAATATATATCATGTAATGGATATATTAAAATTGCTTTGAAATAGCATTTCGAAGGTCTAACTGTTAACTGAAATTGTAACTCATGTTACCTGCTAATGAAATAGTAAGTTAAGGCTTACTGGTGTTTGCGCCTGAGAGAGAATGCTAGATATTTTAAAGAACAAATATGGCTGCCATGATTTAAAATTCAACTACATGCTAACATAACTCTTGATGAACATGCCGCCCTGCCAGGTCACTAGGAAAATCATCAGGCGATTCGTTTTACCAGATGGCACAGAAAAAGAAGAAGTGGTGATGCAGGGAGAGCCCCAAGAGCCTGTCACAGTGGAAGAGGGAGACAGTTACTCCAAAGTCATAAAGCGGGTGGTGTTGAAGAGTGAAAGTGAACAATCAGAGGTTAGATTATTTTGTTTTCTGCCAAGGTTTATTTGTTGAGAAGTAAATTTTTGAAATTAGCACTAGCATTACCCATTATAAATTACTCTGCTCATTACATTTAATTGTAAACTTTGTTTCATAAGGTTCAGTTCACATGTCTTCTTTAAACACCCTTGGAAGATTGTTTATTCAATTAAGAATTGTAGAGCAATTTTTTAACACGTCTAGTAGCCCCCAACTACATCATTTTTCAAGAAATGAATGAATCAGTAACATTATCGCAAAACTTTCCACAGGAAAGTAGCAAAATAATATTTTGGGCATTATCTAATCAGCCAATAACCATGATTATCTCCATAATATTTCATTATTCATGAAATCTCTTTCACAGGTGACCTTTTCTGAGCCAAGTGTATTACCAAGTGCCTCAGAATTCCAGGCTGAACCAGTAAAAGGCCGCAAGGTCAGCAAAGTTATAAAAACTACCTTAGTGCATGGGGAGAGAATGGAAAAACATCATGGAGATTCTAGTTTAGCAGTGAATCTTCCATCAGCCAAAGATGACTTCGAAGAGGTGAGATAATTGTACGGTTTTGGCAACACTGTTAGAACTGCAATAGTACTAAGGGCAGAAACACATATAGAAAAATTAGAAATAGCTAATTGTAGTGAAGCAAATGTGGAATTCTTATTTTTTCAGTATGTTTAGAGAAACTCAATATTTCTCTGCTTTGATAATGCTTTAAGGAAAGCATTCATTTGAAGCTGCTTTGAAAAGGAGTGCTGCCATCCCACCTCTAGACTATAAAGCAAAACTGTCACATCCTTCACTCACTGTCACTTGGATAGTGTCTTCCAGGATATGCAGCACCTTGAAGCAACTTCTAAATTGAGGTTGCATATATTTTATGCATGCACAGGAGCCTTTTTGCTGCTTCTTGTTAGTTCAATAGTTTACTTCCAGTTTCACATTAAAAGGAAGTGATACGGGAAGAGGCACAGGAATAGGACTATTTTCTACCTACTGAATCTGCTAGAAAAAGCAATTGAAACAATTAAAAGTGCTTCAGTAAGACAGGCCATGTCACCCCACTCTTGACAAGTCAATTGGGGTCAATTTGTATAGAGAAATTCATTGTTATACAGTGAATCTAGTTGGAACCTTTCACAATTGCCACATTTTTCCAGACAAAAGGAGAATGAAATTGCCTCAATTTGGAACTAATTGTACAGTAGATCTTAAAAGCTTATCATAGATTAGTAAATATGAACTTTTTTCCAGATGCATTTGGGGCAGGATTGTAAAATCCTATTTGATTAAAAATACAACTCAGCATTGGTTGAATAAATAGAATATAGATAATTTCTGTTCAAATGGGAGCGATGTCAGCACATCCTCTTTTTAACTATATTTCCAGTTTGAATAAGAAGCTCCATTCTTAGATTGGATACATTTAAACATAGTATGCAAGACCACAGTGGAAAGCATTATAGTTGAGGACTTTAGGAAAGAAATCTCCAGTATGAATGTACACTTAACAATATAACTCAATTTGCAAGTGAGGTTATTTTATTTATAAATCCAAAGAGCAGGCTACTCGGTATAAGAAATATGTATGGCTTTCCTATTTGTAATCTATATGTGATTCCAAGGATAATCCTGGATCAAATCACTTTTATTGTGATGAACAATAATGAACAAAATCCCATCTGTTAGTAAGACTGGGGCTCTTTCTACTCTCTCTGGGTTCTTTCAAGAAGAAAAGACCTTGTTCTTCACAAGAGGTCATTTGTCTCCGTCAGGAGTTCAGCATAAGAATTCTCAGTAAAAGTAGATTCTATTGTTTTGTCACACATTTCTAAATTCTTAGTGAGTATAGAATTTGCAAATTATGCAATTAATACTTTTTTCTTATATGTTTAACTATTATTTGTCTCATTGGTTGTTCTGATATTTTAGCAGGTTAATAAAATTAAGTTGTTATTTGGGTCTTTTATGCTACAGTTATGCTTCCTGTTTTACTTTAGGCCCTGAATTACATAGGTAACAAAATGAAAATTGAAGTCCCCCCATTAGTAGAGAAAGAGGTCATGAAAGAGGATGGGTCGCTTATTAAAAGGTTTGAGTTGGCATGATACTAGCCTGTGCAATGACCAAAGATTTAACAGACTAACTATAATAGTACTTGATTAAAATAATGTCAACTTACAGTCTCAGTGTCTTAAGCTTTACTTGGAAACTAACACACTTGGTGGAAGAGGGGAGAATCAATTGATGGAACAAACAGTTATTTGGGAAATAGCTAAATTATAATTCTAAGTTCTAAATGCTAGCATTGTAGAAAAATTTTGCATGACATATTTTAAATATGCCTTGAGGAAGTCAGAGTGTCATGAGGACAGGAAAAGATCTGGACAATTAATTAATTGAAATGTTTTGGGTTTAGGTCTACATACCATAAGACCCAGGTTTTAGAGGAGAGGAGCTAAACTAAAGCCCACAGTCAATGTCCATGTCACTGAAGCTAATTACCTATAATTTCATTGCCATTGCTATGCTATATTCATATCCACAACTATGTAGGCAGAATATACCCCATATTGCAATGGTCCCCCAATCTTTTTGGCACCAGGCACCGCATTCATGGAAGATATTTTTTCCATGGATGGGGGTGTGGGGAGAAGGAGCACGCAACATAGATTCCTAACATACAGGTTACAGGTTTGTGCCCCTATGAGAATTTAATGCCTGATGGTCTGAGGTAGAGCTGAGGCAGTGATGCTAGCACTAGGGAGTAGCTGCAAATAATTTCATTTTTTGTAACGGGGATCTATCAATCTAAATTTTGTTGAAACAAAATACTTTTGCTCTGGCAACATGAAGAGGACTATAATATTTGAAGATGATCTTAATTATCTTTTATGCATGTAATACATACCCATTTTCTTCAATATTTAAATTCCCTCTTAGATCTTTGAGAACAGTTCAAGTGCTTCAGACACAGTCAGACAAATGTACTTCTTTCTACACCAAACTCTTGGATAGGACAATCCTGTTATTATGTTTTATTTGATTAATTTATGGCTCCTCAGCTTCCAAATGACGCTGGGAGCGTTATATAATTAAAATATTAAAAATTATACGCTATCAATTTTAAAACTCTGCCAGAAACAAACACAGTCAAAATGAGGGAAGAAACCTATTATTCTTTCTGTTCCTTTCTTGATTGAACTGTTTGTTTATTTTTCCGCCAATAATTTGTAAAGCATGTGAAGTCAGTCCAATAATTGGCAAAAGTTCCAGTTTCTCACTATCACATTCCTTCTCTGATGTCAGAATTATCAAAATCAGTTCTCAAAGAAAAATCTGATGCTGCATTTCCACCTTTGAAGTTAGAACATGTCTATTCTCCCCAAATAGACAATGAGATCATATCCTCCCCATATTTTGTATTAGGCAGATGTGTTGGGATGGGAATACAGCCCAAATTTCTGGGGAAGGATACAGTATTTATTATTATTTCTTTTACTGATTTAGGAAGAAGAGGGCAAGATAAGGATTTTTTTGTTGCAGCGTGGAATGCTGTTGATTAGAAATCTAGTGTATTACTTCTAATTTCCTCTTTCTACAAAGGTTGATAAGCTTACACAGGTGTGAGTGTCTGTGCATATAATAGCACACACATTTTCTAAGCCATGGATCTTCCCTCTTGTGTGTGGATGACACCATTTTAGCAATATAACTAGTAGTATTCATGGGTTGAATATCAGAAATAGAAGGAACAATAAAAAGGTTTTAGTAATTTAATAACAATAGAATGGAATTTTTTTGGGGGGATTATGAAATAGTTAAACAGCCTAGTTCATTTGTTTCTTGATGCTTACTATGAACCTGATATTCCTCTCCAAGAACTAAAACGTCAGCAGAGGTACCTCCATCGCCTGGGCTGAAGTTTTCAAGGAATATAATCCAAAGGAAAAAGCTGTCCTTTCTACTGAATAAATTATTTCTGTGATGTAATTCTGTATATTCCCATCACTGCAGAAACCTCTTACTTGAAGAGAAGTAGTAGTAAAAATATGTATACAGTAGAGCTTATGTCCCTTCATTTGTCACATTGTATAATACCGAATGACAAATTTATTTATTTATTGACTTGTATTCCATCTTCCTATCAATGAGATTCGTTAAAGTATGGGAGGAATGATAAAAACGAGCAGGTTTGTAGTGAGGGATATGGTTCTCCTGTCATTTATCTTGTTAATGATTCCTTGTTGCAGGACTATCATACAAAGGTCAGTGTTACTGGATTAGAACATATGAATGTAGGCACTGATGTTACAAAGCAATAGCGTCTCTCAAAATTATTTTCCCAGTATCGGGAAGGAAAAGAACTTAAGACATGTTTATAACTGAAAGTTTCTGATTGATAAAATGTTTACATAAAAGTTCAAACCATACTAAAGGACAGCTTAAATAATCCAATTCTAACTCTACATAGCATTGTGACTATGCACTAACTCAACTTTTGATCTTAGTCAGAAGCAGGCTACTGTCTACACCTACAGTTCCTTTAGGCCAGGGGTGTCAAACTCAATTTCATTGAGGGCCGCTTCAGCATTGTGGTTGTCCTCGGGGGGCCGGGTGGGTGCGGCTGGGGTGGGTGCAGCCTACTGGGTAGGCATGGCTGGGATGGCCATGGCCTATTGGGTGGACATGGTCAGCTCAATGTCACTTGCGGGCCTGGGCAGGAGTGGGGCGGATCTGAGGGTCTCCGACAGAGGGGTGGGTGGGACTGGAGCGAGTGCTGGGGCACAGTCCACTGGAGAAGCCTCATCGTCCCTCTCAGGCCATGCAGGGGGCCCCCTGGACATTGGCACAGACTGCCCAGAGCCCTGGGCTGTGGAGGTCAAGCACCCAACCCGGTCCTTAAGCTCCCATGGCACCGGGACCCTACAGCCCTGCATAGTCCAGCCACACTTCCCCGAGGGGGCGCCTAGCTGCGCTTACCTCCTCTTCGAGGCTGCTGCTGCTGTGCTCGCTCTCCTTGGCCAGGTTGCTCATGGTGGGTGCAGGAGGGCAATTTGCGTGGGTCAGAGGGGTCCCCACTCCTTCTCCATGTGAGGAGAGCTGGCTTTGTAACCAAAGCATCCTCAGCAATAGGATGGGAGACCACCAGGGGATGGTGAAAGGGCAACAGGGCTGCTGGTGGCCAAATACTAAGGCAGGACTGCCTTCAGAACCTCCCTCCCTCTCATTCCAATCTCCTTTCTTTGCTTTATTATATATGTATGTTAGAACAATACCTTTTTTATCCTCCATGGAATCAGTATATCATAAAAACATTAAAAACCTGTATGAATTTAGTTTCACAGCTTTAAAATATGCTGATGCATGTCAATTAAAAGAGAGAGAGAGAGCTATTCTAAGACTAGCAAAGAAAAAAGTCTAAAAGGATAGAAGTATTGCTTTGGTTATACATTCAAATCTTGTCCTTCCTCCCTCCCTCCCTCCCCTCCTTCCTTGCCTCCCTCCTTTTCATTCCCATCTCCTTCCTTCCTTCCCTTTCTTTCTTCCTGTTTCCCTCCCCTCCTTCCTTCCCTCCCTCCCTCCCTCTCTCTGTGCCCAGGAAGGGGAGGGGGAGAGGTTGGCAGTGCTTCTCTCAAAGAATAACAGAGTTGGAAGAAACCTTTGAGGTCTTCTGGTCCAACCCCCTGCTCAAGCAGGGGACCTATACCATTCCAGACAATGGAATATCCAATCTTTTCTTAAAAGCCTCCAGTAATGGAGCATCCACAACTTCTGAAGGCAAGCCTTTTCACTGGTTAGTTGTTTTCATAAGTCCTTAGTTCTAGCCTGGTTTTCTTCTTGATTAGTTTCCATCTATTATCGCCTCCTGATGCTTTAGAAAATAGGTTGACCCCTTCTTCTCTGTGGCAGCCCTTCAAATATTGGAACATTGCTATCATGTCACCAGCCCTAGTCCTTTTCACTAAGCTAGACATATCCAATTCCCACAAACATTTGTCATATGTTTTAGTCTCCAGCCCCTAATCATCTTTGTTTACCATCCATTTAGACCAGATGGTCCCCCGGTTTGGTTTATAGAGCAGTGGCCATGAGCAGAGCCTTCTCAGAAACAGCACCCCAATTATAGAACTTTCTCCCAAGGAAAATATGAACAGTGCATCCCAACAGTGTGTTTGGAGGCAACTCCAAACACACTGTTCAGCCAGGCATATGTTGAACTACACATTTTATGGTCAAACAGCACTAAGTAAATTACTACTAATATTTTTCTTTCTTAAAATACATGCTTTTAATATTGTTTTAAGCAGTGCTGGTGATGCTTTACAATAGCTATCTTTGAGAGTTTTCTTGTAAACCACCCTGGATTTCTCTGAAACATTTAATTTTGAATTAGACATTGACTTAATAAATTAGGCAGAAGAAACAAATGTTTAAATACATCTAAATCCCACAGACCTACTGCCTCCTAGGCACATGCTGCAGAGAAAATAAGGCATTGCATTTCTAGCCAGCATAGCCACAGGATGATGGGCTGGATTTTAGGGAGGGGAGGTGGCAAGAATAGAACACAAAGCCAATTTGCGAGTTTGCTCTCTCGCCTGCCTACACAGCACCTTCCTGACATAGTACGTGGCTCCAAGCCATATCCCCAGAGGTCCTTTGAAGTTAATGCCATATATTTCTTTCGGGCCTCTCACTTTTCTGAGAATCGCAACACAACTAACCTGACCCACCAAAGGGCCTCACCTTCCCTCTGCCCTTCTGCAAACTGCCTGGCATCTAGTCTTGTCATCTTGCTTCTCTTTGCTGCCATTGGCCATGGCTTTACCCCACAGGGGCGGAGAAAGAGAAGCCCTCACAGGCTGCAAGTCCGGGCAGGTAAGCAGGCCATGGAGGCGCTGATGGGGGGGCACTGATCTAAACTTCATGTCGGCCATCCAGAACGTGGTCAGTTTTAGATCTGCAGGATCACCCTGGAGGGTTACCAAAAGAGGGGGCCCAGCCCGCTGGCTGCCTGGCCTGTGGGATGAAAGGCTGGGAGCACACGGCTGGGAGCACACGGTGGCACAAGCCAAGCATTGGCCATCTCTCAGTCGCCCTCTCTGCCACATGGTAGGGCCGGAGAGGGGAATGTGACGCGCTGGATGCAGAGCCACAGCCTGGAACTGCCGGCAGCCGGCAATGTGTGAGCCTCTGTGGCGGTTGGAGAAAAAGGGCGAGAAGGAGGAGAAAGCAGGAAGGGTTTCTCCCCCCCCCTCTCTCTCTCTCTGTGAGAGAGAGAGAGGTCCCCTTTTTGTAAGTTTGCTTACTCTGTTTGCAACTCTCCCCATTCCCCACACTTTCGCTTCCCTGCTGGCTCAATCTCTCGCTCTTTCGCTCTCACACTCACACACAAAAACTCTCCCTGCTTTCTCCCCCTTCTTGCTCTTTTCCTCCATCTGCACCTGAATGGAGTGGGAGGAGGTTAAAAAAAAGGTAAGGGGGGAGAAAGGGGGAAGCTCCCATTTTTTGTAATACCTCGGGTTCCTCCTCCTCTCCATGGCGTGAGTGAGGAGAGGCGAGACCCTGCAAAATGGGGCAGGTGTGGTCAGGTGTGGCCCTGCAAAGCAGAGCCGGACGAGGAGAGGTCCAGCAAAGCGGGGCATGGCCAGGCGTGACGGAGTGAGGCCGGGAGGGGTAGGGTGGGGTGAGGCAAATGAGCTGCAGCTGCTGCTGTGCACCACCAGCCCCCGAGCGCTCACCGTTTCCTGTGTGCGCGCTGGGAGGGTGCCCAGCCGGGTTGGGGTGGGCCAGGGCTGGGGCAGTGGTGGCCGGTCCCTTACCATTTCTGGAACAGCCCTGGGGGCCAAACCTGGCCCCTTTGTGGGTCACATCCAGCTCACGTGTTTGACATCTCTGCTTTAGGCAATCATTTCTCCCTGCCTGCGCAAGTTTATGCCACAAGAAATTTCTCAAGAAGTTACAAGTTGCTGACATTTTAACAAATCTACCAGTTTAAATCTGATTGTAAATCTAGGCTTGTATTGTGTAAGTGTAGCATAAGAAAGGAAATTACTTTTTTAAAAAATAATGGTATTGGTACTTTATATATAAATATTTAGCACCTTTCTTTGCTCTTTAGGTCTGTTCACCTAGAGGAACTCAAAATTCATGCTAAAATTTTTAAATGAAAAATAGAATGCAATTTCTTTAAAAAATCCTACAACTTCACTCATTGCCCCTTTGACTTCTTATAGGACAACAATGAGTAAAGCTAGTACACAGAAGAGGACTGTGGTTAAGGATCAATATGGAAACCGGATTCATGTGGAGCTGCTGGAGGACACACCAGAAGCATTACCCCAGGATGACCTTCAGCATGACCTTCAGCAATTATTAAGGCATTTCTGCAAAGATGAGCAGAAGAAAGAGGCCAAATGAGATGCTGCTAAATCTCACCCATAGACCACCACGCATATCCATTAACTGTCCAGCTTTATCCAACTTTCTTTTATCATAGGTATTATTATTTAACATAATCATCAGGGAACACTGCTGTTTCTACTTTGAGCATATAGGGCAGGTTTTCCATTTCATTTTCTTTGTTTCTAAATATCTGTAAACTAATTTGTGACCAAAGATCACATCCTTCATTCTGGATGGTTTTATCTACTAAGTCATAGACTTTGTGCTCTCCTGACTGTCTGTCAACCTTGGCATTTTTATTGTTCTTTGTTTTTGCACCAGATCCATAGACACATAAGTTTCTTCCACAGGCCTCTTGAAATGACAGTGTACATGTGTTTTTTTAAGATTATTAACTTTAAACTGTAAATAGAGAAAATATGTGGATTCACAAGACGGAAAGAAAGAAGCACTGCCTATTGCAAATACTTTTAGCATCAGGACTATAAGGTTCGTTGAAGAATAATTCATGTAATATTCCTAACACAATCCATTACAGCTTAGGACATGGCTCTATAAAGATCGAAGCAAATCAATCCTCCTGTGTTCATAGCACTTCCAGTGTAATAAATTACTTGACTACAAAGGGTCAGAACAAAGCCTCAAATTTCAGCTGTTTCCCTTACAAGACAGTTGATTGCAGCCATTACTGCTTCTTTGCTTCCTGGGAAAGCCACTTCAAGATTTCCTGAAGAAAAATATACCCAGTTAGATATAACGTGCTAGCACCTGTATCTGTGGCACTTTTGCATACTGTATTTAAACCTTTTAGATCAGGGACATGAAATGGGTGCATTCAATAATTCTGATTTCTATACTGTTTTGATCACTCATTTAACAAACCACACTGTCTTAGAAGTGGTTGTTTATGCTGTCCACTACACTATAGACATTTTGAAGGAGGAAAAGAAACCTTTACTTTTCAGAAAAATTGATTTATCACATTCTGTCAAGATTGTCTCTTAATCTGGAACATGCATGTGGCATTGAAGTATAAAAACATGACCTTTCTATAATCATGCCAATTGCTTCTCATCCTTCCTAGCACTGAGCAAACAGACATTACCATCGTGTTTGAGGTTTTTCTCTGGAGTTTTAGTTATAAGGAGACAGGAATCCACCAAGCATTTGTTTAGTTTTTTTTCTTGCTATTTTATTTATAGTCCTTAACCACTTTTCAAGCATTATTCATGTAAATGTCTGCACTTTGATTTTCCAAGAAGGCATATATGACCCTGGAATTATTTTGTGGTCTGTACCTAATTCTAATAGTGGTCTGAAGCTCTGTAGCATTTTAACATATATATGTAATTAGATATATATATACATATAATATATATATATATATATATTATATGAAATGATATACATTTTGAGTCAGTTATTTGATAAACACAAAGCATATTCAGCAATGATGAGTCAGGACCTCTAGGGCTGAATATTTTTCAAAACCCTGCTAGCCTTTGTTTCTTTAAACAAAACAACCCCACTCAGTGCTCAGAATATTGAAAATAAATGTTACAAATGGCACCTCCTCATTAAGCAACAATGCCAAGAGAAAAGAAACATTTAAGGAGGTTTTGGTTTCCTGGTTTAAAAAAAAAAACCTACTCAGTGCCATACAAATTTGTTTTGTTGGCAAAGCAGGACACAAGCACTTAATGACTGCCAAAATGAAAGGAGACCTTATTGCAGGACACACAATAGCTCATTTCTCATTGTTAAGAACATCACTGTTTAACCTTCAAGACTGGGGCTCTACACGAAATGCATTTCTGTTGTGTTATTTGCGGTGCAGATGATGTTCTGTGTAACAGCATAATGGCTATTCTCCTTTTTTCAGTTTTGAATTTTTGCTGTGTTATCAGAGAACTTGAATACTGTGAGAAGGTGATTTTAAGTTGATAAATCGGCATCTTGTTCCCATGGTGATAACACTTAACTGAATATATCTATGAGGGCATGTATTAAAGATGTAAAACAAACAACAGCACTAACAATACATAGCTGCAATGTGTACAATGGCTGATTTAATTAAATAAAAATGTAAAAGTGTTAAATGTAGCAATGAGAGTATGCTTTCTTTTTTGCAACTTAGAATCGGGAAATTATTTGAAAACTTGCAAAATTATAAACCTGGCAGTCTACACTGTTACAATTAATTTTACACAGTGTTAATGTTTGACCTTCAAAGTCTCAGAGATCTTAAAGGACCTAGGGTCAATTTCTTCCATTCTGTCCATCTTAAATTTCAAATCTGATAAGAGAATTTTCTCTATGTCCCAACAATGGCAAAGGCTCATGTGATGGAACAAAGAAAAAGTCCACCTCGGTGTAGAACTTCCAAAAGAAGGCAACTTCTCAAGACCTCTTTTTTAGAAAGACTTTCACTGTAAAGATGAGATAAATATGTTGCCTGCTATCTCTGCCTGTTGTTATTAGGGGATTTTTCATTATTGGCTTTAGTTTTTGTTTTTCTTTTAAAGTAACTTATAGAATAAAAATCAAGAGTAAAATTAATAATTTATTTTGCATGGTTGGACAACCCGATGCAGGTTGTATATGTAAACACACATACATATAATGGCATACACGTAAACTTCGCTTAGAGACTACAATTGGGATCAGCAGGTCCATTGCTAAGTGACATGTCACTAAGCGAGACATGTGACTGTGACTTGACATTTTACTGCTGGCTTTTCCATTGACTTTGCTTGTTGGAAGCTGGTTGTGAAGTGCACAGATGGTGATCACATGACAGCAGGACAGTCCGATGATGATTGTAAGTGTATGCACCAGTTGCATTTCTATTATATGGTTAGGAAAATACTGCAATTTAGCTGTAAAGTTACTTTTTCAGCATTGTTGTAATTTTGGTCACTAAACAAAGCAGTTGTTAAGCAAGTTATACCTGTACAATGACACCCATACATTTGTGTTTTTCAGCAGAACTGTGGATTTTTGCTGAAAGTCTTGCATACTAGCTGAAGCATTAGAGGCAACTGTTTGTCAGTTCTAAAGGAATACAACTTGATAGCAGCTGCTAACTTTGTCTGGACAGCTAAAATATGCTAACATGTAGAATTGGCATCCTTTGGGCTTGTTTGTCTATTTCTTATATTTTTATGCTTTAAGAAAACATAGTGACATCAATACATTTGCTATTGTGGAGTTCCTTGGCAGTAAATGATTTATTAGAGACTTGCACTGCCTCTTATCAGTTACTATGCAATTCTTAAAATTTTAATCAAAATCTAAACCACATATAGTTGCCAATTGGAAATGGAATACTGAGTGTGCTGTTTTCTAAGGGAAGCCATTTGACTAAACTTTCTCACATCGATCGGTTTCAATCACCTCAACAAAAATGCTAGGAGAGAACAGGCAAACTGAAATAATTAAGTGTGAAGGAAATGTGGCAAGGATGAAAAAAAATTCTATTCCAGGATACATGAAAACCAAGATTGTTTTTATTTGCAAGCAATGATGAATAGCAAACATGTAATGTGAGAAAAACATTGCCTTGCATTTTCTCATGATTTCATTATATTGAAATGCTTTATTATATATGTATATTAGAACAATACCTTTTTTATCCTCCATGAAATCAGTATATCATAAAAATGTTAAAAACCTGTTTGAGTTTAGTTTCACAGCTTTAAAATATGGTGGTGCATGTCAATTAAAAGAGAGAGAGAGAGCTTTTCTAAGACTGGCAAAGAAAAAAGTCTAAAAGGATAGAAGTATTGCTTTGTTTATACATTCAAATCTTGTCCTTCCTTCCTTCTCTTTACTTCTTCCTTCTTTCTTCCTAGTATTTACCTACAACTGCAAGGCCTGCTTTTTTTTCAGCCTAACATCAAGGACTAAGAGAGAGTGACTGGCCCAAAGTCACCCAGCCAGCTTTCAGGTGGAACTAGAACTCAGTCTCCTGGTTTCTAGTCTGATGCCTTAAGCACTAGACCAGCGGTTCTCAACCTATGAGTCGCGACCCCATTTGGGGTCGATCGACCATTTCACGGGGGTCGCCCAGCAAGGCTGTCCGCCATTTTTTCCCCTTTTCCGGCGGGTGCCTTACCTCCCTTGAGCTGGGCCAGCTGGTGGTCGGCCTGCTCCGTCTCTGCCGCTTGCCAGCTACGCCTCGGCCGGCGCAGGGAGCGGAACCACGCATGCGTGGCGCTCCCAGGCAGGGAAAGTCCTCGACTTACGACTGGTTGGGTAGTCCTCGACTTACGACCGGTTAGTCCTCGACTTATGACCAGTTTAGTCCTCTACTTACGACCGGTTTAGTCCTCGACTTACGACCGGTTGGGGTCGCGGCATTAAAAAGGTTGAGAACCACTGCACTAGACCAAACTGGCTTTCTGCCTTTTATTATTTTATATTTTATTTTTATTTTATTATTTGTGTTATAAGGCTGCCTGTGATATAAACAACATCTCTGGGCAGCTTATAACAATAAAAACATAGAAATAAAACAGTATTACTAAACACTATTGCTAATCTTTGCCCCATTCTAGCTACATATTTTCTTGGCTCAATCATGCATTCCAGGTTGGAAATAGAACTTCAGAATTTTTGGTGCTATAGTCCAAATGTATAAGGTTGGAGAACGTAGAAATTTAGGAATCAATTTCTATAGGTTTCACTGCATGGATTGAACTGAGAAAAAAACCATTCTTGGCTCTACTATATGAGATTTTTGAGGCCTTGTCTTTGGGGTCTAGGATAACCTGCCTTGGCTAACTTGCCATTGCCAACTTGCCACAGTTAACTCCCCGCTGGACTACTCGCCACGGACAACTCATCACGGGACAACTTGCCACGGGACAATTCAATACTGTATTAATTGTTTCATTGTTACTTTTATTATTGGTTCACTGGCCAGATGCCCTTCCTGTGCCTATGTGAAGTTCGCAGCAGTTACTCATTGAGCCCAGAGAGAGAGATAACTGCCGCTACCTAGGGTCACACTCAGCCTCCTGACTGTGAGGCAAGAGCTCCACATCTAGGCCATCATGCCACTCCTAACATGATATCTCTGTCAATATTTATCAATATTTATTTCCATTATCTTTCTTTCCAAGAATAAACAATATTATCCAAAACTCTAGAGGGCACCATTCCCCCTGCAAAAAAAAAAACCTCCAGTAACTTCACTTCACTGCCATCTAATGTTCATGTGAACATATGCAGCTCAGATATTGTAATCCCAGTTTACACTAAGTTGTTAGGCAATGTTAACTAGAGTGACTAAGCCACCAAATACATATATAACATATCTTACAAATAGATTGCATAGATTATTGTAATCGAACACAATCTGATACCGTTGATAACAAAGATGACAAGGCAACACACGGAAAAATTGCCCTGATGCAAACTTCTTAAGAGGGTCTATGACAATTCACCATGGTCAACTTGCCACAGCCAACTTGCCGTGGCCAACTCACCACGGGACAAGAGTTATATTAATATCAAAGAAATGGTGGAATAAAATTGTTAATGAAAGGATAAAAAAGTAGGAACAAAATGAAATGTGAATGCCAACAATTAAAATAATTAAAATGAATTATTAAATTGTCCCATGGCGAGTTGGCCATGGCAAGTTGATTATCGCGAGTTGGCAGCAGTGAGTTGATGTGGCAAATTTTCCCATTCCATTGTTAAGTAGAAGAGAGGTGTCATAGAAGAATTCCAAAAACTCTTCAGTGTTGGAATGCACACAGAACGGAAACTATGGTCCACAGAGAAACATGAAAAAATTGGAGAGATGTTAAATATGAGATGAAGTTTTAATCCTGTTATTTTATATGCAGGTGTAGTGTAATTAAATTATTAAAGTTGTGTTTAAAATGTACAGTAGGTAACATACCATGCCAAATATCAAAGGGATCTCCAATTTACTGGGGTGGTGGGCACATTTGGAATTTTGAAAGATGTTGTATTTCCCCCAAAGTCTGCTGATGGGACTTGTCCATTCACGAATTGTTGACATGCAGCACTTTGATGGCTAGCCGCACAGCAGCTGTTTGCCAAATGCTGCCTGTCTCGCATTCCAGCATTCCAGCAGAAGCTTCCCATTATTATTACTTTGTCGTTGTTTGAGCAGGTGGACCCCCAAAACACTGAGGTAGGCAGTCATTATTTTAATTCTTTAAGAAGCTCATGAAGGCCATTTAGAACCAGGGGAAATAATAGAAAATAAAGAAATTGTTGCAGGCTGGCAATTTGTTTTGCTTTGCATACAAGGTTCTCCTTTCAAGTCTACCATGTTTCCCTGAAAGTAAAGCCTACATCAACAATAAGCCCTAGCTTTTTTTGGGGGGGGCTAATATAAGCTCTATCCTGAGAATAAGCCCTAGTTTTGAGGCAAGGCGCATGCCTAAAAAACAAGCTGGGGGAGGTGGGGGGGGGTTTGGAGCTTACCATTGCAGCCAGGCCTCCCATGGATGGACACTTGCCTTGCTGGCCCACTTCCTCTGCGGCCGAAGGAGCAGCTTCATTCTGCAGCTGAAGTTGGAGCTAGGGCCTGCATTTCACAGTCAGAGGCCTTTCCGGAAGGCCTGTGCAGCCGAGAACTGAGCTATGGACCATAGCAAAGTTTTTAGTTGCAGAGGCCTTCCGGAAAGGCCCGTGACTGCGAAATGCAGGCCCGAGGTCCATTCTCAGCTGCAGAATGAAGCTGCTCCTTCAGCCGCAGAAGAAGTGGGCTGGCTGGGCGGGGCTGTTGGTGCCACCACCGTGAGGTGAGTGGAAAAGACACCTCCCCAAAATAAGACCTGGTGCCTCTTTCGGAGGCAAAAAAAATTAAAATAAGTCCAAGTCTTATTTTCAGGGAAACACGATAGGTTGATGGGCACCAAAGAAGCCTCTCATTCATTGCACACCAATATTGCCATCCATGTTGCTGGAAAAGCCAGACTGCAGGAAAAGCTAGACACCTGGTTTTTCCTCACACCCTCATTATTCCATTATAGACTCAGTTCCCAGCCCAGATCACATCTCTCAAATTCATACTAATTTGAACTGTACTGATCAATTGGGGGACTAGTGATGTCCCAAGGCTTTGCAGCTATTATTTCTGGGACAAGGGCTCATAGGACACTCATTTTGGTAAAATTGGTGGGGTTTTGTGGTAAGAGAACCTCTGACAGATTTTACAAGGTTGGTGGCTGAAAGAGTTGTACACAGCAGGAACAGGTTAAATTATCTGTAAAGTTTAGGAATGATTCAATCAAACCGCCTTTATGTTTTTGCTCATTCTTGTTAAATAGAGATGGTCTAGAAAAACTGAGGAGTGCAATCCAAAATATTGAGTGACCCTCCAAATATTTTCATTTCTAAAAAACAGTGTGCTTCATCCCTGTTTCTGGTTATTTTTCCCCATTGAACAAACATAATTTTAATATATAATTGGTAGGATAACTCTTAAACTATATAATTAAGAATCTTTCTTTTTATCACATGAAACCTTAAAAAATGGAGACTTCTGGAATTTGCATCAGATTTTCAGCAATCAATGCATTTCTACATTAGGATATTCCACACTAATGATAAATTCAACATTCATCATTAAATATTGAAAGCTGTCAAAAGTTGTATTTTTTCTGTATTTTTCTTCATTTCTTCTCTTTCTTTCTGAGGAAAACCTTTTTGCAGTTTACAGTCAAAACGCACTCATTCTCCTTAAAACAAACCATGCAAATGACTATACTGTAGCGCCACAGGAGGGCAGTAGATAGTAATTTTCCAGCAATTGCCAATATGTAATCTTTTGGGGCAAGCTTTTGTGAAAGGATTGGCTGAATTCTGTGCATGCTAGCTAATTCTCAGAGACCTATTCCAATAGATTTATTATTTTAAACAACACATTCAAATTGTCCTGTTTTTATCAGACCATTATGTGAGGGATAGGATTAGATGGATAAAATGAAAATCAATTAGTATTTCTCCAAGTACTAAATTTAATCTGCTACTTTATAGTACCTATTGCATTAATATTAATGTCTCCATTTTGAAACTGATTTTAAGTTGTTCAGCGTGCCTTTAACATCATACTAATTTTAGAATTTTTCTTCTTTGTTTTGCTTCTAATTATTTATTTATGCCCAACTGTAAATGTTAGATTTTTGTCCTTTGACCAAGCAACATGAATATACATAACAGGAAATGAAAAATAATTCTCTAGAATTATTTATATTCAAGTGCAAATATATGCAGGCAGATTTAATGTTATAATAGGGATCATTATTTAAGTAAGATGTATTTTGTTGGATATATAACATTTTATAACCTTTGGTCTCCTCCCCTCCCCTCCCCTGCCCTCCCCTCCCCTCTCCTCTGCTCTTTATTTATTGTAGGCTTATAAAAACACTATTAATCAATAGTAACATTCCTCCTACAATCATTTTTGATGGAAATTTTAATTCATTCAGTATGATTCCATTTCTCATTCTTCCATCATCTCTGTTACAACAATTCTAGAACTTTCTAAAAGCCAATCACAATCGCATTCCATTGTTTCACTGACAAAATGCATGTAGTATGGGTCAAATTGCAAACCATGTTCCCATTTTGTTATAAAAGCAAAAACAATACAATACTTTCTCTCTTCATCCATAATATTTTCCTCATGTAGATAAAATATTAAAAATTGCTTATACCAGTGTGTAATGGTATGTGGGAAACACCTTGTTTCCTGAGGGGTAAAGGAATTGGGAGAAGAATTGTATTTTCAAACAGGCAAGATTCTGTTCATGTAGCTTTGTGATAAAGCAGAATTAATCCATCTGCTTATGGTTCCTGTTTGGTCTACCTTGTAAGGCTGGCACAATGTATACATTAGCATATCGAAATCCACATGGGGAAGGGGTGTTATGAATAATCTAGAATGCTGTCTTGTATCTTTGGCAAGATTTTCTTCTAGCATACTATCAATTCAAATTATAGTGCTTTCCTGGATTTCAGGCAGAGCTCTTTCCCACTGCTTGCTTTTCAGCTAATTCTTTAGCTGAAACTAATGAACCAATGACTACTGAATTATTATCCTTCTCAAAAAATTCAATTGTCTTATAATTTAAGAGAGAATTTCTATAAAATGTTGCGCCATTGGTATTTGGCACCAGAAAATCAATCTAAGACAGCAGTTCCCACCTTTCTGGCTCCACGGACTGGCAGCAGTAGCAGCGGTGGTGGGCAGGGGAGATGGAATGGTTTTGTGCATGCAATCTAGGTACCACACATATGCAAATGAAGCTTTGCATGCTTGCCCGCCGCTTCCTTGGCCCGGTTCCCAGCAGGCTGTGGACTGGTAGCGGTCCACAGCCTAGGGCTTGGGGATCCCTGTTCTATATAACAGTACTTCTATCTGTTTCTGGAAATGTGAAAAGCATGAAGGGACATTTTACCATGCATGCCGGACTTGCAAAAAGTGAAAAATATTGGACACAGATGTATAAGGTGATGCAGAGAATTTTGAAAACTTTCAGTTGAAACCAGAACTATTTTTACTAGGACTTATGAACATGATTCATAATGGATCTTGATTCATTTTAAGATTAATGGAAAATTGGTTTTACATATGGTAATTGCAGCAAAGTTATTATATGCACAAACATGGAAAAATATAAAAATACAATAGAGGAGTGGATTGTAAGCATGGCAGAACTTGCTGAAATGGCCAAATTGATTTGTTTGATTTGGAAAGGAACAACTATTTTTACAAAGAATGGAAACCCTTTATGGACTTTTTCCTGAAAAAAGTTTTTTTTTGTTTTTTTACTTATATTTTAACATTTAATATCTTTTCTTTTTTCTAATTATGTTCCTGTTGTTTTAATCTTAAAAAAAAATTCAGTGAAAATTGTATTAAAAAAATACAACAAAATATAACAAAAACTGTGTTCCATAGGTATACAAACAATGATAGCTAAAAACGCAATTTGTCTTTGAGTGTAACTCCTATGCAACACGTACATAAAATGGATTGCCAGGTCAAGAAGCTTTGTTAATTATTGAAAGACAAGTTTCCCACTTCTTAATTTTAATTTATAATTTTAGATAAAGCTTCTTTATACAAGTAAACTCATGCCTCCTGAACAAAAACCAAAGAATCAAGAAATAATTTTCTTGTAGTCAAGGAAACGTGAACAGTCTTGTGGTGTTTTACAATGTTAGGCAACTGAATTTGGGAATATCTGATTTAAATCAACTTAAAAGTCATAATGTTAAAATAATGATAAATTAATCTTAAAATTGATTACTCCCTCACTTCCTTCTATATTGGAGGTGTCAAACTCACCACGTCACATGACGTGTTGTGACGTATTGTGACTTTTTTCCCCTTGCCGGAGCTAGGGTGGGTGCAGCTTCCCCATGACGCATCCGACCTGTGGGCTGGAAGTTTGACACCTCTGTTCTACATGGAGAATTTGGATGAATGCACGGAAGCTCATTTTAGATCAACTGATGGATGAAGATCATGAGTTTTTATTCTTTTCCATGTTAAAAGTTAAATATATTTTATCCCTAACAACCACTTGCAGTATTTATGGCTAAAACTTTTAATGATATCTCAATTTGGACTAGCAAAATTTTCAGCTTTACTTTAATTTTCAGAGTTACTAATGTGTTACATATGATCACTAAATCCTAAGACAAACACTCCACAATAGGTCTTTATAAACACCTGCAATCAATAAATATGCAAAATTTAAAGCTGATTGGAATATGGATTAGAGATCCCCATTTGGTTAAACAATAGAAAACTGTCAATGTTAAGCAGTCCAATAAATCTTAGTTTATGCCTTCAATTTAGTTTTATTTATTAAACAAATTTATTTGGCTGCCCAACTCACACATAGGTGTGAGTGGCTTACAACATTTAAAGGTCCAAAACATAAAAACCCGTAACACCTCCCTCCCCATGCAGCAGCAATGTCTTCTCCAACCAAAAAAGTTCTGAGCTAATTGGACACCATTGCATCTGTACTGAAAAGGAATTACTAAACTGTTGTGTTGTTGGAGAGTTAGTCAGAATAATGCATAATTAAAGCATGTTTTTGAAACATGTGGCTCAGCCGTTAAAATGCTGGGCTTTTCGGCTGGAAAGGCAGCAGCCCAGGTTTGAGACACAATGTCATGCCTCCATCCAAAGCCTGAATCCAAGGAAGACATGGAGTTAGAGCAGGACTCTGTTGAGGCCCAGGAGGGGGTGTCTGTGGCTTCGAAGGACTGTAGGGAGGAGCAGGCTGAGGCAGGCCAGGGCTTGGAACAGAGAAGGCAGAGTTTGGAACAGAGAAGGCAGAGTTCAGGCGAGGAGCAAGGCCCTCTCCACCTGATCCTAGAGCAAGGAGAGCAGAGAGGAGGAGAGAACAACGGAGGCAGGCTCAATTGCTCTGGAGGAGAGCATCCCGCCCCACTCCACAAGGCACACCTGGGGATTAAGATTTAAGGAGATGCTGTGGGGTGGGGCATTTGCCGGGAACAAACGTGGTATCTTGAGATAGTTGTGAATTGTGCTCTTGTCTTTGTTAACCTGGACACTTTGAATTCCGGACCTGTTGGTTTCTTGCTTCACGACCACAGACTGCATTTCTGAGTCTCTCCTTGCAGTCTGCAGGCAAGCTGAGAGTTAAAAGGACTCATTACGTTTCTGTTTTGTTTTCTTGTTATCTGTCTTGCCTTGAGGACATTGTAAACTTCTCCTCCGGCTGTATTGAAATTGCCTTTAGCCAGAGGCAGCTGAAAGAAACATACGTGTGTGTGTGTGTGAGTGTGTGTGTGTATGCGTGCTTTGGTTGAACTCTTGCCAGCATATGTGGGAGCTTTTGGGGAACATTGGCAGTGATTAAAGGACTGTTTCTCTTGCCAGCCGACTGCTTTGCCTCCATTCGGGGCCCTGGATCATCACACACAAATGCCACATGGTGAGATGAGCTCCGATCCTCTCCCCAGCTCCTGCCAACCTAGCAGTTTGAAAGCATGCAAATACGAGTGGCTCCATGACATAATGCTGGCGAACATGACCACGGAAATGTCTTCAGACAGTGCTGGCTCAAAGGCCTTGAAATGGGGATGAGCACTGCCCCCCCCCCCCCAGAGTCAGCAACAACTAGCAGAGTAAAATCTGCAGGGACTCCTTTATCTTTTATTTTGAAACATACTAAAGTTACATTCTGGAAGCAAGTAATGACATTAATTTGACTTTGAGACACATTTTAATATTTCCACAGGTCCTTATTGTTCCGTATAACATACCTATTACTGGAAGCTGATGGCAGGACAATGCAGATGAATTCTCCATGATCTTCTGATTGCCAAGAGACTTGTCCTTCAATATATGGCTCCTGTTATTCATAGGATTGAAGACTTGATGTTACTTGTGACTTATGAATGAGTCATCGGAGGTGAGAATTGATCCTACCCTTTTGGCCTTATTAAAACTTGCCTTTGCTGATTGAGTTGGGGTTCCAAGGTGGCCACTCACTGTTGGAGGTGCTTGTCAGTATAAGGCCACTTCATCCCTGTACTATCAGTCCTTTATATTTCAGGGTGGTTTTTGTTTACAACTTTATTATTTAAATTACTTTACTATTTATCTTTTTATAATCTGTAAGCTGCCCAGAGTCACCTTATGGAGGAGATGGGAAGCATACAAAGTTAATAAAAATATAAAATATTTTTGTTTCTTTCCACTATTTTTTAAAAAATAAAATAGAGAAAGATCTATTTTATTAAAAGCAAAACCTTTCATAAAGACAAATAGTAATTTAGTGATGTTTCACAATGTTATAAATGGCATTTGGGCATGCCACATTAAATCCTTATAAATTATAGTATTATATTTTTCTTTTTTGGCATCATTTTCACCATTGGTTATAAAAGACCCTGGCTGCTGAAGGAAATTTTTCTGATGTGTTTTCTGTTTGCTGATCAGAATGAAAAAGCAGCAGCATATATGCAATGAGTCTGAATACAGAATATCTGTATTTATATAGTCACAGATATGCAATGAGCAAATATATACAGTAAATTGAAATAAATAAATAAATATTTTTGTCGTCATAGAGACCTGAATATGAAATTCTGATCTCAGGCATTATAGTAGTGTAGTCATAAAAACTAAGCATTAAACCTCATGATTTAATTAGAAATGGAGTAAGGTGCATTGGAGAAGGCTATTTAGTTCCTTTAAGAACATATAATTCATTATATGAGCCTTTTATTTGCAACGTCATCCATATCATTAAATGAGATCACTGAGTGAAACCTAAAGCCATTTTTTTGGGATTAAGAGGATTGAGTGATACAATTATAAATGGCATTTATTGCTAAAACAATGTTAACAGCAGCACATTTGTCTTGTGAAAGCCATCAACACCAAATAAATCAGTTTGCTCGAAATAACAGTCATTTGGCAGCAGACCTGACAGGTTTTTGAAATCAAACTCACCATTCCCACGAACGGCTTTTTGGGCCAGTGGGAAACTGCTCTTTCTGGAGCACCTCTTTTATTCTGTGCAATAAGAGCTGGTCCACATATTAAATTTTCTTCCTTATATCAGTATAGTTAGATCATCCCAATTTGTCTATCTGAGATAAATCTGAACTTTAAAATCTATCAGCAAGAAAGGAGAGACCGATATGTTAGCATTGTTCAATGACTTTGATTTTTTTACACTTTGGGAAGAAGAGAAGTAACAAGGAAATTGCCAATATGTCATTTAAACTTACATCACTGGTATTTTTGATTATGTTCCAGGCTTTTTGATTCCTAGCAATCACACAGATAATTTTTCTTCCAAAACAATCCATCCCTCACTTGTTTTTCAGGTCTCCCAAAAATGAATTCATCATCTTTATAACTAAGTTCATCCGACTTGCCATTGGCCATCCTCTCCTCTTTTGTTTACCTTTTCCCAGCATTAAAGCCTTTTCCAGAGAGATGGGTCTTGCATAAATTGTCTGCAGTAGGACAATTTGAACCTGGTATAGGGTTGGTATACTGTAGGTTTCCTGCCTGAACAGGGGGTTGGACTAGAACAGGGCTTTTCAACCTTTTCACCCATTGTACCACCAGTCGCCTAGCAAGGTGTCAAAAACTTGAAGACCAAAAAAAAAGAAAAGAAAAAAGTGATAAAGTACAGGTAGTCCTCGACTTACAACAGTTCGCTTAGTGACTGTTTGAAGTTACAATAGCACTGAAAAAAGTGTCCCCCAAGCCATAGCCGAGCAAGACGCCTGCCTGCCTGCCCGGCGGCACTCTTCCTCCTGTCCGAGGTTTTCATTGTTGTGAGCATTTCTGTTGAGGATTGGCAGTGGAGGGGGTGGAGTAGGGGGTGTTTGGTTTTTATTCCTCCCCGTCTGCTGGGTGGTTGCAGCAGGTTTTGGTCACTTCACATGACCCTGGGACACTGTGACCGTCATAGATATGAATCAGTTGCCAAGCATCTGAATGTAAATCACAAGACCCTGGAGATGCTGCAACATTCCAGCTGATCGGCACTTCTTCTGGGCTAAGCGCCAGGATCAGCGTCGAGCTCCAGCTGGAGCCTGGCGCTGATCCTGGCACTTCCACTGAGCCCTGACAGTCCTGAAGAAGCACCGATCCTGGCATTTCCACTGAGCCCTGACAGCCCTGCAGCTCCAGCCATCTTTCACTCAGGTTTGTGCAGTGCTGCCACCAGTTCAGCTCATTCCCCTCCCCCACTACTTTTCTAGGATGCTCGCGTACCACCTGCCAGGTGCCAATGTGCCACAGGTGGTACCGTACCACTGGTTGAAAAGCCCTGGACTAGAAGACCCCTAAGCAATGGTGGGATTCAAATATGTGAACAACCGGTTCTCTGTGTGGATGCTGCTTCTGGAAGTCCTGGATAACAAAAAATTAGCTACCGGTTCTGCCAAAGTGGTACGAACTGGCTGGATCCCACCACTGCCTCTAAGATCCCTTCCAACTCTGTTATTGTGATCCTGGTCATTTGCATATCAAGCAAGAACTGCGGCTTGATTTGTTCAATGATTCTTCGGTTTGTTTTCAAAAGTATTAATACACTTTCTATCCTGCTTCTTTAAAGTCTTTTATTTTCATAATGTGTCACAGGAATACTATGGCTTGCATGTTTCTGATTTCTGTAGGTACAGACACATCATGGCATTTGAATATGTTTTTCAATCATGGTTGCTCTACTGAGTCCCAGTCTGCGACATATTTCTTGACTGCTTGTTCCTTTTCTATTGATCGTTGATTCTAAACAGAAGAGACTATCCATACTTCAATACCTTTATCGTCCATCCTAAGAGTAGTTGTACTAGTTGTTTTTAATTTGATCTTTAAATTTAGGTTTTTGGCCTTTGATTTTTTAATACTAGAGCTTGCAGATCCTTTGCAGCATTATTTACATAGGCCCCAATTCTTCCTTTTCTGAGAAAGAACTATGGCTTTTCACAATAAACTACAAAATAAAATAGAGGATGCAGCTGATCTTGGCATACCTATAAAAGTTCTAAACATTTGGATGGAAAATAATAGTAAATTTGTTTTTGTAGCCTAGAATGGAAAATTAAATATTTTAGCAATGGAAAATAGTTTATATGTTGTTGCCAAGAAATTTACATGGATGAATCAAGAATCACCAGATGTCCAGATTGATTTGAGGGAGACTTTATCTGTTTCCTATAGTGGGTACTCATTACAAGTGAGAACATTTCAAAAATTCATCAGCTAAGAATGAGATGCACACCACAACAACACAAGCACATATTTTGCAAATGGAATTGGTAGATCCTATTTTCTTGCTGTTGCTTCTCTCCAATATGCTACAGAAATACTGGAGAGAGCAAATGCTGTTGGTAAGGGTCCAAATGAGCATCAAACTTTATATTTAAAAAAAAAACTTCAAGGAGGGTTCAGACATTAAACTAACAGTAAGAGCAGCACATAACAAAAAGGAACATTCATTTTTTGCATTTATACCTTGTCTCTTCTCTGAAAATTGATAGGATACATGAAGAGCCTAGTATAACTTTATCACCAAACAATAATCTAGCCAGGGGGCTGTGCTGAAATGACAGACTGTCCCAGAATGTCCACTGACTGAAGCAGTCAAATGGAAATTTGAACATGGGTCTTCCTGATCCACATTCAATCATTACACATGTAACAAGAAAAAATATATGCATTTTTATTAAAAAAAATACATGAAATGCTAACAGAGATTTTTATATCTTTTCTAACAATTCTGATTCAATTTGGTGACAATAATTTTTGTTTTAGCACTTACCCAAAGTGACCATGAGGAACCAATGAACCTTGTGGAGCCTCTCAAATATTGGAACACTGCTATTAATGTCACCCTTAGTTCTTCTTTTCATCAGACTAGACATGTACAATTCCTGCAATTGTTCTTCATATGTTCTATCCTCCAGTCCCCTAATCTTCTTTGTTGCTCTTCTCTGCAATTTCTAGAGGCTCAAAATCTTTTTTATATAATGACCAAAACTGGATGAATATTCCAAGTGTGGTCTTATCAAGGCATTATTAAGTGATACTAAAACTTCATGCGATCTTGACTCTATCTCTGTGTTAATATAGCCTAGACCACACTGGCTTTTTTGGCAGCTGCAGCACACTGCTGGCTCATATTTAAGTGGTTGTCCACTAGGACTCCAAGATCCCTCTGAGTTACTACTATTGAGCCAGGTATCACCTATTCTATACCTGTGTATTTGGTTTTTCTTGCTTAAATGTAGAACCTTACTTTTCTCACCATTGAATTTCATTTTATTAGAAAGGGTCATGTTCTAGTCTGTTGAGATCCTTCTGGATTATGAACCTATCTTCTAGAGTGTTGGCTATTCCCTGCAGCTTGGTGTTGTCTGCATATTTGATGAGTTCCCCTTCTATTCCTCATCTAAATCATTTATGAAGATGTTGAAGATTACTGGGCCTAAGACAGAACCTTGGAGTACCCCATTGCATACGTCTGCATAACATGGTGATGTACAAATTGAGTGTAATTTGTCAGCTTCTGGTTATAACTTGCTTGCTTCTAGGTGTTTGCAGATCTATTGCTTGATTATCTTTTCCAGGATCTTCACAGGTATTGATGTTAGGCTGATTGGTCTGTAGCTTCCTGGATCCATTTTTTTCAACTTTGTTTGTGTGCATTTATCCAATTACATTGCTTTGCACATATTTTCCCCAGTGTACACATTTTTGTAAAGCCTTTTTTCATCCATTGAACATTTTTCTCTGACATTGTAGTTGTTGCTTGCTTCTTGGAATAACTGGAAACTGGTATCTAGTAAATTATATCTATTCAAGAAGAAGCCTACCCAATCCATGTTTAAAGCAAAACGTCCTCTTCCCTGGCCCCAAGTGACTCTGGCTTTGGGTTATGATAAGCGTGTTGAACTGGATCCACACAGGAGAGCAATGCATCATCTAAATAATGCTATGAGTGGGTCCTAGCATAGACAGGTAGAACAAAAAAACAAGGTAGTTTAATTGCTTAATTGTGATCCTTCAAGTGAGTTTTTCCTTTCATGATTGACCTATTTTAATAATTCTCTTTTGACAAGTTAATTTGGTTATTCAACAAAGCAAGTACCATCAAAATGAAGAATACAGAAATGAATAATTAGAGACAGTAGGTTGTTTTAGCTACCATATTTATTGCTTTTGTTTGGAATTATATGACTCCTTATGCCCGAGGATCTATGTTCGTGTCCCTAGCATTCTTGTTTTATTGCCTGTCAGAGAAGCCCAAAAAATAGCAGGACGTTCAGGAAGGCAGTATCGATTATATTTGGAAAGCAAAAGCTGAAACTCTCCCAACATTACATTTGGCAGAATGAGTAGCATCCTAGACAGAGAAACTCTAAAAGAACATCCTTTTGAAGTTCAAGTAAGAATAAGACATAAAACATTTGTTTCTACTTATTAAAGTTTAAGTGTTATCTCAGGATGACAGTTATATACTGAATCATACTTAAATAAGAGCACTGGTGAACCACACTGGAGGTTTCTTCATTAGCCTGTGGTCTGGCATGAGATAATTTATATTCATTTATTCTACATATTTCCTCTGAGGAGATGTGAAATTGAAACATAGAAAAAAAGTTTTCTTCAATATTACATGATTCAGCTTCTGGAGGCAACCAGGAATTAAACAAAACCCTGAATATCGTCATCATTCTCTTTTGGCGATTGGTATTTTACCTTCCTGTTGCTGGACAAGACCATTTTTTATCACATCCTTATCTAATAAATAACTCAAGGGTGACAAACATATATAATACTCCCATATCCTCCTATTTTTCCCAAAACAATCAAGTGAGATGAGTTGGACGGAGACAGATTGACTAGTTCAAAATCACACAGCAATCTTCCATGTCCAAGGTGAGACGAGAACTCACGATCTCCCAGTTTCTAGCCTGGTGCCTTAACCACTAGACTAAAAGTGGTTCTGACATGCTTAGAACATATTTATCTGGCCAAAGGAAACCTGTAAATTTGTAATGAAAAATATGACATTGTATCATTAATTTAAGCATAAGCAATTCTGCACTTGTCTGTCTTTCCTCAAATCTGATCCTTCTTGTAAGTTATTTTCCCCACATTTGTGTCAGCCATAAACTGAATGCAACCCATTACAAGTACTTATTTTGATATGAAGTGTTTGCAGAAATTCTCCATAAATTCTGAAAATAAAACAAGGCATTATTCATTTGGCAAGCTACAAGAACGAAAGAAAAGAGCCAAACGGCTGCCAGGAAAAGGAGGGAAAATGAAATGAAAAACAGATGGATTCATTAATATTAATTTATGAAAGCTGAGTGTGAAAATAAAATAATTCTGCCATTGCTCTTAATAAAAACAGGGGCATTGCAGTAAATGATCTTATAGATGATATGTGCCAGCATGTAGGATCATGGTCATTTCCACTTGGAGAAAAATTCTAAGATCAGACTGCATGTATTGTATCCAGCCAAATTCAGCCTACCATTATACCATGGACACTTGATGGTATTTTGATGGATGAACAGTAATAGTGGATGAACTTTTTAATTGTGATGGATATAAATCAACCTGTTGGTGCCATAGGGCATACTCTGGAAAAACTGAATGGCTTGTTTGGAAAGGACCTATTTTTTAAAAGCATAATGATTTTTTTAAAAAAATTATCTGTTAGATCAGTGATGGCGAACATTTTAGAGACCGAGTGCCCAAACTGCAACCCAAAAACCACTTATGCATCTTCGGGTGCCGGGTGGGTGTGGCCCATTGGCTGGGTGTGGCCAATTGGGTGGGTGTGGCCCATTGGGTGGGCATGGCTGCAGTGGTAACGGCAGACTGGGTGGGACTAAAAAGTTCAATCAATCAATTCCAACTTTGCAAGATCTTTTTTTTCCCTGTGAGAAGTTGAAATTGACTGATTGATTGAACCGTTTTTTTTTTTTTTGCACACAGCGGCGGAGGCCTAAAGCAAAAAGGTTTTATAAAATCTAGCTGAAGGCCTAGGACTGGGGCGACGGCACGCGTGCCCACAGAGAGGGTTCTGAGTGCTGCCTCTGGCACCCATGCCATAGGTTCGCCACCACTGTGATAGATCATTTAAGTCTTCATGGCTAAGAATGAACCTGAACCTGAGCCAGTTCACTACTAGAACCACACAGAACCACTACACTACACTGAAAACTGAAAAATACAGTAAGTGAACCAGAAGACTTTATTCATCTTCTCAAAGCAAACCACACGCTTTCCCCCATCCACCCACTATATCAAACATAAAATTAAAGTAACAAACATAATTAATAGGTAAATTAAAACAATTCATGTGACAAATTAAATCCCTTTAAAAAAATAGCACAACTTCTTTAATTAAAATATCAGTGAAACCTGGCTTTCATTAGCTTTTGATACGAAAGTACCTGTCTTGGTGTAGCTGTTTGTCTTGAAACCTATTGACCCAAGATTTGAATAGGTCACTGCATTTACAGATATTTTTGCAGCACTGAAAAATGCCCTACATCATTTATGTTATGCAAAATTAACCTCAATACAAGTCGCTAATACAGTAAAGTGTGCAGAATAATTAGTACAAAGCAAAAAACAACAACACCTTAAACTTATAGTGCTTTGAAACCAATTCTTGGAACAGCACTAGAAGATAGCCTACGAGATGGAGGTACAATATAATAACACCACTAATAGCAATTATTTGAAATGAACAAGGGTGTTTTTTTTTAAATCATCTATGGCCTGGATTCTTTATCCACAAACTGGAGTACCACCACAGATATTTTTGTAAAATATGACAGCGGTGCTAAAACATTTCTGGAATGGATAGAAGAGTGTAGGAATATTTCTGGGAAGAGGGAATATCCTGTTTAAAACTTGAAACAACTATTATTACAGTGCAAAATATTTTGAATACAAATCACCTCACATAGCCCCAATATGTGCAATCCTTTATGATAATGGTCATTTTGGTAGTAAATGGAAGGCAAGGAATGATGAATCCTGCAATCTCAAAGGAAAACAATGAAGCATCAAATGTCAGCATAAATCACAAATTTATTAATCTTAAATATATCTGTCAGTTCTTTACCATTATGGCAGGAGATATATATCTATATATCTATATCAATATATCAATATATAGATACACGCGCACACACACACATATATGTACATATATATGCATACACACATATATATGTGTACACACAGAGACATATATATGTATAAACACACAAATACCTATACACTGTCTCATAGTAAACTGCAGTGTATTAAAATGGCAAAAAGTAGATGTATAATTCAGGTGGAGTGCAGAGAACTAACTCACATTGTATTTCTCACATCTCAGTGGAAGACAGACGATCTAGAATAATATGGCATCACCGCATGCTATGGTAAAAGAGTAAAAAAAATCTATGCCATATTTCCATAACATAAAAATACACTAATGCCACCTAAATCTGCTTCACAAAAGAAATTTATTAATGAAAATTATGCATGACGCCGTTATCTTTTCACAGATCCCACTAGCAGATTAATATGGCTTGAGACATTTACTGATGATTGTTCTCAATACTTCTGTGGGTTGAAAGTATATAATAACTATCATCAGAAAAGCTTAAATTTTTCTAACATAATGTTTACAACATCAAGGTATAAAGAATAAGATCCACTTTTGATTAATAATCAGTATAGAGAAATGAAAGTTATACAAATTGGGACTTTTTTTCCTCTGTCTTTAAAAATTTTCAAGCTGTTATAAGTTGTAATTTTTTAGTTACCAAAAAGAATATTAATCAAAATATCATGCGCTATACAGTGTTACAAAAATTGATTGCCCTACTTAAAGAAAAATATTTTAATAAGAAAGAAAAGTATTAATACATTTTTTTAAGAAAAACTGAAATAGAAGGAGCAGTACTTTTGGAAATATGTTATATTTATATAAGAAAAGCAAACAAACATTATCCAAACATGTGTTCAACTGCTTGTTTTGCAGGTATACATGCAGTAATAGACATTTGAGGGACATTTGACATGTAGGAAAATGAAGAAATTAATAAATCTACAATTACTGTTTTATTTCATACTTCAAGGCTGTCAACAAGCCATGAAAAATGGATAAATTACTGTTAAATTTGACAACATTATTAGAAAACAGGTGTTTCCTGGTAATAAATTGATACAAAGAAAATTTAGACTTCTGATACTAAGCTTTTAAGACCTAATTGTTCTAGATTGCTACACATCTTATTAGAATATCAGTTAAAAAATCCTCTACATCTTGCTTTAATAAATGTACTGTACATCCAAAAAATGATTAAGAAAAGTTTTATTTTACCCATAAGCTATATCACCAGAAGCTACATTGAATCTGTTTACTGTTTGGCTTCTGAAAGCTAAAAATGCTGTTGTTGTTTTTTCTGAAAATGAGGCTGAATAAGCAATTAGAAAAGAAAGAAAAAACTATTTGCTGTTACATTGCTGAACAAATGACCGCAGTGACAAATTATTCTTGTTAAAGTCAAATCTGCAAATTTTGTCCTTTCTTCTTCTTCTTCTTTTTCTTCTTCTTCCAGTTATACATAGTGAATCCTAGCAAAGGCAACTTCCCAAGATCTCAAACCAAAATGCTTTGGTCTAAGTCACTATGTCTACCATACATCCTACATTAAAGATGCTGTTTGTAGGAATTTTATTAATCCTTCTATGACACAAGGATTAGGCAACAACCTTTAAAAACAAATGATTCAGAAAAGAATAAAAATTAAAACAAAGTTAATTACTTTTAACCTTTGTTTTTATAGGGTGCACATGCAGATGATATTTGTATTTTGGCTGGAGATGTATAGTCTGAATATACTCTCACATTTCAATTTTTCCCTTTACACTTTATTCTTGTTCCTCTCTTTCCAACTGCCATGAAACATTTCCTTCAGTGAAGGGTAAACAAAAGCTATCAATGGAATATACAACAAAATGATGCAATCACTTGAAGAAACTTCACAGCTTCATGCACTCAGAGAACATGCATGAAGAGAGCCAAGGGATGGCCCAGGGGAGCCAACCAAGTGCGGAGTGCGTGGACACAACGTGGGTGGCGCTGACATTTAGCTAAAAGACAACAAGCAAAGAGAGAGAGAGAGAGAGAGAGAGAGAGACAGAGAGATGGAGGGAGGGAGGGAGGGAGGGAGAGAAAGAAAGGGAAAAAAGGAGGGAATGAATTATTAATTCATTAATTATTTTGTGCTAAATCTAGGGAATATTTTTCAAACAAACATTTTTATTGTTCATTAAAAAGACCCAAACAAATCAAATGCCAAACCTATTTTCTTCTTCAAATGCTAATATTGAGTATAAATATTTATATTCAAATAATTATATTATTTTTTAAAAAAATAGGGAAAACTGATTTAAGTTTGTACAAGAGGATTTTTTTGCATCTTGCTATTAACAATTATTGGGTAATAATCTACATCATATTCAGACAACCGATTCAATTCTATTGATACTGGTGTTGTGATTTCTGTATGAACATTAGAGTATTATAAACCCAACACTTCTTGACTGTAATGAAAGAAATTAAAAACATGTGAACAGAGGTTAAATCCTTCCTGAACATTATTTAGCAAGCCAGGAATGAACATGAATGTCACTCAACAAAAGACAAAACACTGTACTCTAATCAAGACTCCCTAAGCTCAGACAAACATTCTGAAATTGTTGCAGTTTTGAACCTCATCTGCTTAAATCTCAACTGATCTTTGAAAAGTTTTTTCCCTATTTCTGGTACTTTTTGGCAATACTTATCTGGAGATTTGGTTTGAAGGGTTATGTCATGCTAAATCATTTTTTAGTCTGAAGCTATGAAACAGATGGAGGTCTCAGATTTTTATTCATTTGTTGACACAATACGTAATAATTTGTGGTTATTTCCACAGCCAAATTAATATCAGAACATTCATCTGTTACAGCCTAGTCAACTCAAATCTGTTCTTGAATCTGCGACTGTTCATTGAAGCAAATTCTAAGAAACAATCTGTCATCTTTCCTAAAGCTGATTTGATAAATATAAGAAAGATACAAAATGGAAATTATTCTTGTGATCTTTTCTGCTTGGCTACATCCAATATGCCCCTAATTCCATTAATTCCCACTGTCTCAGTGTGGTTTATTTTATGCAAAATGCCACTGAATACTTATTCATGCTATGCAAATATACCATATTTCATTACAATCTATTTATTTTAATTCTTTAATGTTGTGAGCTGCTCAGGGCAGAGCTCTACTGAAAAATAATATGCAAATCACTGGTGATGTAAATATGGGGCTTTATTTATTTGACAGTATTTTTATACTGCCCCAGTATAAAATAAATCGCTTCAAATTCCCAGAGATGATTAGTTTGAGTAGAATTGGCAAAAAGAAATGTGGAATGAGAAAAATATAAAAGATAAAATGGATGAAATGGCGCAACAAAGGTCTAAACCTAGTTACGTAGAAAAGTTGCAATGAGGGGACACAGATCCATTACTCACTTGATAGGAACGGTTGGTGATCCTGAACGGTGAAAGTGAACATTTTGCCATTTTCCATCCCGGCGGTGCCAAACCCGTGTCTCTTCTGACTGCATCGTTTTTGGCATTCCACTTCCATCCATATATTGAGTCAGTCGGATATATGCAATGCAGGCAGCATCATCCCCTACCAGGTGGACATGGGGATTCAGGATAATGGTGTGGACTGGCTTGTTGCTCTTAGACAAAGCTATGGAAGGAAAGACATATTATATCTAAACCCTTTGTGCACAAAACAGTTGCACTCCAGATCATCGAATCCCTCTTAGGATCAAAGAAAAAGAAATTCTGAGCAGCCACCGATAAACTCATCTAAAATTCTATGGATTGTGTTCACAGAGTAAAAGCACCAATGAATATATCACACAGCGATGTATGTTTATTGGCACAGGAGATCTTAATTACATAGTGAGTAGTTAAAAACATTAATTCTTGACCAAATTAGGTGAGGATCAAAATTGGATCTATGACATTTTAAATATTGTCCATCTGTTGCAGCCTAAAACATTCCTCACGTGCTCTGAACAGGGGTATTTTTGTTGTGAAATATGCTATTACTGGATCAAATTATAAATTATTCTGCTGAATGAGTCTGCAGTTCCTGCCATCTTATTTATGGTTTTGTTTTCCTCCTTTAGAGAGATTGGTATAGACTTAAAACTTATCAAAAATATAAAATCCAAAGTTATTTTCTAGGACACTTACATACAGTAACTGATAGCAAATAGGTTTCAACTTTAGGGCTCTGAAATTCCAAACATCTGGAGACTACCATTATGAAGCTGGGTTCCCTCCCCCCAAACTCTGGAGATATAGCAGTTGGAAGAAGCAAAGAGAACAATAAAACTAAAACACTGGTTTTCAGTTTGGTTTTCACTGACAACGCCATAGGTTTTCCATTCTATATACAACTAGACAATCCAAGACCCCTTGGGTCATCCTTTCAGAGATATTCCCTTACCAAATTCCTCAATGTCTCCAACAATGACAAAGACTCTAATAAGTGCATTTAAGGTATGTTGGTTCAAAAGGTTTTGTTTATGCCACACCATTTTGCCCAAGTAAAGGTTATAAGAAAAAGAGTTTTGGTAGTATATTGATGGGTTGCTTTCAACATAAAACATGGAAGTTTTTTTACAACACCTGTATGGAACTGTTATTCTATTCTAATATTCTAATATTTCAAAGTGTTAAAATTATAATTTATACTTTATACAAACTCATTTAAGGAACACTGTGTATCTTCAACTCACATCTTCATTTTACAGTAAAAAGAGCTCTTTTTACAGTAAAAAGAGGAATCATGTTCTTCACAATGAAAAGAATAAAAAGCCCTAATAAGATACTGATGCAGTTCTACCAGTTTGAAAACATAACTGCTTAGTTTTAGTGCTAAGGAAAAACATGAGCATTTTTGAAAAAAAATGTGGTTAGGAATTTTTCCGAAAGTTATTGACTGCTAAAATAGGTCTATACTGGGAAAGTACAGATATAAAATATACAATGTTCAGATTAATTGATTTGGTTTACAAATAGCTTCAGGCTGCTGATAGATAACATCTTGCTTTTCAATTAGCAGAAGCAGTAATATCTTTTTAAAAAAATCAAACTAAAATGTAATCGTTGCTAATACTATCTGAACATATTAGTTTATAAGAGCTTGTTTGTTCACATTATAATCCAATTTTCTGAGTACAGAACATGAATATAAAGCTTATTGAGTAGCACATGTAGTCATCATCTCCCAAAACTAAATTATTTTTATGCCCACAGGTTTCCTTCAGTCATTTACTTTTCCATTTGTCTTGGTTTCCCTATGTGAAGAACTATGCATTAGATTTGGTCAAATTTCATCTTATCCTCAGTCCTATCATTTTCATTTTTCTTTATCTAGAGGAAATCATTCCCTAAAGTATTTATTTATTTACTCCCTTAATTAATTAATTAATTAATTAATTGGCTGCCCTTCTTATCTCAAGGTAATTCTGGGTGGCTTACAATCAGAAATATAGTCCGTTCTGGTTGTAAGCAAAATCAATTTCTACTCAAGCAGCAGTTTTGACACACCCTAAACAACTTTTTGAGAGTAGAACCTATGAAGACCTATGCTTCTGCTCTGAACCCACTAAAACAAAAACATTTATTTTTTCTGGTGATGTAATTACTTTTCAAGTGATGTTACTTGTGACCCTCCAGTGGGTTGGGGAAACTAACTGTGGCCCTTGATCAAAGAAATGTTGCTTCCCAATATAAGTTAATTCCTTAAATTATCTGAATTTGCTGTCTTTAAAAAAGGGTTGGATCAATTCATGGAAGTCATAAGGATCAATGGGTATTAGCGTTGATGGCAATGTGAAGGTCATCTGCTGGGAGAACACTTTTTGCACCGTGAGAACTGTGAGAACATAGTGCTGGAAAAGATGGAGTAGGGATCTGATCCAGCTGGGAACTGCTTATGTTCCCGTAGATATGATTAGCTATACAGATGGCTGTCAACTTACAACAGTTCATTTAGTTACCGTTCAAAGTTACAATGGCACTGAAAAAAGTAACTTATGACTGCTTTTCACACTTACAAACTTTGCAGCATCTCCATGGTCACATGATCAAAGTTAAAATGCTTGACAACTGACCCATATTTATGACAGTTGCAGTGTACCAGAGACACGTGAACACTTTTTGTGACCTTCTGACAAGCAAAGTCAATGGGGAAACCAGATTCACTTAACAACTGTGTTACTGACTTAACAATTTCAGTGATTCATGTAACAACTGTGGCAAGAACAGTCGTAAAATGGGGTAAAACTCACATAACAAATATCTTGCTTAGCAACATAAATTTTGGGCTCAATTGTGGTCATAAGTTGAGAACTACCTGTATATGAACTTTGTAACATTAATCTAAAAGGTTTGAGTCAAAAGACATAAACATCAGATAACAGCCTACCATTTTCAAAATAAAACCGGTGGAAGTCCATCCCTTCTACAAGATTTCCCAAAGCTTCAGGCTCAAATGAGGTCAGACCAGGATCACAGATTTTCCTACAAAGTAAAGGGAAAAAAAATCTCCTGTACACATTATGCGAGAAAAATGAAAAGCCATTATCTACATGCAGGACATCTTACAAAGTCTCAGTTCTTTCCTTAAATCCTGAATTTCTTGTGATCCCCTTGGAGAACCACAGCTTTAAGGCACTAGTTTTGCCTTGAAAAAGAGCTGTCCTGGTGCTTTTTCTACTCCTTTCTTTGAAGCACACACACACACACACAACTGACACAGTAGGTGAAGCCAGCTCTGAGATTGCTGATAGCTGAAAATGTCCTCAGCTGAGATTGCCTTCAGGAGGCTCTTCCGTCTCCCATTAATGCATGCATTTCTGCAACAGGAAACACTAAGGATGCTACTAGATGAAAATGTTCCAAGAATGTTCTGTTGCACCTTTGACCCACTTCTCTCTTTTCTAATTTTTTTAAACAAGTTTTATTAATTTTCCAATTTTACAAAAATCCAAGTATTAAGGAAGCAACATGGTGATTGGGTAATCCATAATCCAATAACAAGTTCTTTCATACATATGTCAGGTTACATCATCAAAAATTTCCTCTCTGTTTCCCTTGGTTATTATATCACATTCAGATTAATACATTGCTAGTTATAACTCAATCGGTTAAGACATTTATCAATTTATTTAACTTATACGCATCCATGTCCTGTTTTTAAATTTTACCTAATTTCAATTACAGTATTCCAGTTAGCTTAATATCCATAGTATTTAGATTTTGGGTAACCCAAAGTTCCCTTAGTTCATTACAAAATAGTAGTCATATCTAAAATACACTTATTATTTACTCGAATAAATTCTTACTTTATTTCACAAACATATTCTATTTCTCATCCTAGTACCTCATCACCTACTAATAAAATAATCTTTTATCGTCTCAATCCAACTTCTATATTATAATTCAAAACTATTATTCTACTGGCTATTTTTTATTTCCCTTATAAGTCTAAATCCTAAATATTAAATCAGTTAGTATCTTTTAAAGTCTCCTTAGCCCATTAAATGAGATTTTAAGTTTTCCATTATAGGTCACATAAACAATCCCATTTTTTAAGTCTAGCTCTAGCTTTCTTTTTGTGCCAAGCAGGCTTCCATAGCAATGCCTTTAAATCCTCAGGTGGCTCTCCCTTCATTCCTACACATGTTATTTGAATCAAGGGAGACCATCCAATTATAATTTTTTCAAGGGAGCTGGCCCCTTCATAATCATTGGATTGTTGGCCTAATAATTCAAATCTCCATGTTTGGCTTAGTATATTTGTCGTCAGTTCAGTCTGGTCTTCTTCTTCTTCCGGTTTCAGCTGGTTTAAGTAAAAAGTCATGTTCAATGTTGTAATTGTTGTTTGGTTGTCTGGGTTGTCTAGGTTCTCAATGTGCTGTACATGTTGGTCTTCAGCACCTTCCATCTTAGTATTGCTTTCTTCAGTTTCTGTTGCTTTTTGAATTGCAGATTTTTTAGTTAAGATCAAGGTTTGGCTATCAGGGTTCTCAGTAGATTGTACCTGGTATTCTTTAAAGTCCACTTTGATGTTAATTTCTTCCTCTTCTGTTGCACTTTGGGTTGTAAGTTCATCAGTTGAAATCTGGGCTGCATTTTGTAACTTTAAGTTGGCGCCTTTATCTTTCAGTCTGGAATTCATTAGCTTAGTAGCCTCAAGGATTTTTTCAAGTGTAAGGTTGTAGTTAAGTTGTGGGTAGTATTCCTCCATTTCTATGGTGTTTACAGATAGTCCTTTAGTGGAGGCTATTTTTGATAAAAGTATACCAAGTTTCGCCACAAATGTCCCCAGTAGCATGTAAAGTCTTTTCCCAAACTCAAGTTAGGCTTTTATCCAGTTTTTAAAAAAAATGTTCTTTTTTTTCAACTTAGCAGCTAGATAAGGTAATAGGTCCCCATAGAAATAGGAACTTTTTGGGACCCCAAATATCCAAAAGGTGCAAGTCCAATTATTTAGTTGTTTAGTTTAGTTGTTCTTTTCTTTTTCTTTTTCCAAAGCTTTATATTCCCAGGGTAGGCAGAAGCCGCCAAGTTAAGAGGGGGGGGAAAAGAAATTTCCAAAGGCTTTTACAGGAAGATAGTTGGGATACAAGAAAGGTAAGGTAAGGTCTCACCCAATTCCTCCGCAGTGCTTTTGTTGTGCTTGGTAGTGCTTTTAGCTTTTGGCTTAGTGATCGGCCATGTTAATGGCTGATCTTTTCTTCGTTGGTCCAAAGCAGCTGCCTCAGATCAAACGGAAGGGCTCCCGCCCTTCCGCAATCTGTCGAGGGTCCTCCTCACGGTGGTCGCCCCTCCAGGGCAGCTTTTGACCCTTTCAGGGTCTTCCGACAAAGGAAAACCGGATGGCGGAGAGAGCGCTCTTCCCGCACGTCCGCCGGAGCCATGATCGCAAACTGGAAGCCTCTCTTTTCTAATTTTTGATGATATGTGTAAGCTGAGATAAACACTGCATAGATTACATGTCACTATCTACAGTACATTTTGGAAATATATTAAATATATGAAAGTCTTTATGCTGAACACCATCTAACAATCCTGGTTGTGTGGTTTCTTACCAATCTGAGGCAGAAAATATAGGGAAACTTTAACAGTTAAAAGAAAGAAGAATTTAACTTCTGTTCCCTGAAAGCAGAAAAATCCAATCTCTGTCCACAACTGTGATATAAACTTAAATAATGAGCTGATTTATCATAACCCTCAATACCCACTGACCATTAAAATGTCCTCTAGCTCCAATATGAGAAATTCTTTCTTCTTCTCCTCAATATGATCAAGAGAACAGCAATCACATTCTGGTTAAAACAACCAGTTTCTGGAAATATACTCTAACATTATACTGATATCCAAGCAAGAGAAAGCAGAATAGGGAGCAGAAAGAAACTTACGTGTAGGCTTCAAAATCCCCATTATTGATAGCTTCTATCAGCTGCTCGGTAACCTTGATGATCTCTTGTTTACGAGCTGGAGACAAGAAAAAAACATGTACAATGACAAGATTAAATATAAAATGAAAGTCAATGGAACAAAAGATTATATGAATAACAGTCTCAATCATAGAGCTATCTCTCTCTGATCAATTATGATTGTTGTGCATTCAAAAAGCCTCTGTAGTTCATCCTTTGCTGTTAACACAGCTACAAGTTGAGTTGCTTCCAATTTTATGTAATGGACTGACCTCTATACATATTTCTGTGTGGACAAAACAGAAGCAAGAATTGGAGATCTATGGCTTATCCCTTTTTATGCCTTCAGTGAATCTTGCAGCTTCAAAACTATTCAGAAAGGATGTAAAAGGAAGCATGGATATAATAAGAATAATCCTTTGATGAGTTCCATGCATTTGACAGAATATCTTTCTGATATATCGTGCAGGTTATTTATTCTTATTCTCCTTGTAATTTCAAAGATGGGTTGTATGGGATCTCTTGAAAGTGTCCTTAATTTCACATCATATAGACAGATTTAACTGTAGTTTAAACTCATTCCATGATGTTTGTCTATCTATCCATTACATAAAAACACAAAATAGAACAAGATTATTTGAATACTTTGTAGAAACTTAATCTTTATTCTTTTCTATGGGACCCTTTAATTGCAGCAATCATTTGCATTTTAAAATTTGAATAGGAATAATGTTAGATCATAATCATTCACACATAAATTGAGTGCAGGTACATTGGTTATGGCTGCTGGTAGCACACAAATAATATCTTCCCTAGAGCAGGAGAAAGTATTATTACTCCCCTTCGCAATTTCTAAGAAGGACTGTTACACAAAGTGAGTTTTCTTACTCCCAAGGGAAGGTACATTTTCCTCAAGTGTAATCAGATACATTCCATTCCTCCTTAGTTTTCAGATCACTTTCTCCCCTCAATCCTGCAAAACTCTTTCTCATTCAATATATTGTAAAACAAGAAAAGGAAGACAGAATCAATGTTTTGATCAGGGCACTTAGCTCTGTCAAGAAGTATGTATGCTGCCGATAGATAGATAGATAGATAGATAGATAGATGGATGGATGGATGGATGGATGGATGGATGGATGGATGGATGGATGGATGGATGGATGGATGGATAGATAGATAGATAGATAGATAGATAGATAGATAGATAGAAGCTTTAACATGGAGAACAACAATCAACAGAATCTCAGAAAAGGAGGAGTAAAACAATGTGTCTAGTACTATTAAACTATGAAAATTCATTCATAGAGTAAAATACATGGAATACATTTGTTGTTGCTGAAATTACTTGCTCAAAAGATCCTATGTGGAAGAGATTTTTGAAATCAAGGAGAGGAAGCAAACATATTGAATACACTCTCTTCATTACTAGTAATTATTTGTAAAAAAAAAAACAATAAAGGAGGGATAGAAATAAAAATAAAATAAAATATATATTTTCAACTTTGGGTACCTTGCAATTCTTTGCAAGTTTGTGAGCTGCAGAATGGTTTACACAAAACATATGAAATAAAATTGTATGACTCTATAGGATAAACACATTTCCATCCAACAAAATGCATCATTTATTTATTTTTAATATTTCTATCCTGCAGCAATCAAACAACATTTAATTGCTTTGATATGAACAGAAGTAAAACATCCAGTGAGGCTAATACCAATCTAAACAGTTACAGTATTCAAAGCAATAGCTATACTAACCCCACATGTAAATAAAAGGTTACAAAATTGATCAAAAAGAAAATAAATAAATAAGGAACATATCTATGCAGATTCTCAGTCACCCGGGTCATGGTTGTCCCAAAGATGGACTTTCTTGTTTTTCTTTGAAGACATTTTGCTTCTCATCCAAGAAATTTCTTCAGTTCTGACTGGATGGTGGAGAAGGGAGCTTCTTGGATGAGACGCAAAACATCTTCAAAGAAAAACAAAGTCCAGTTGCCTCTTGAAAAAGCGTCTTTGGGATAAACAAGGAACAGAAAGCATAATATTTGGAGTTTGGACCACCATACATGATAAAAGCCAAGGGCCTCACATGGAATGTGTCTCATTCTGCATCAACCTAACCTCTAATCAGACATTAGAGAAATGTTCTTTCTTAAAAAAAAAGTTAAAATTATCCATAAAAAATAATTTTGTGGGGATCTCCTAACTCTTATAGAGTATTTTTTTTCACAAAAGTCCATTTGGTGTCAACATAGTACCCCTATCAGCATCATAAAATGCTTATAATGTAGGCACTTGGCATGTACACAAATACTTAAATAAAGGCTTTAAGATATGTATATTTAATCATTAATAACTAAGACTCAAAACCAAAACCAATCTCAGTGGCACGAAAGTCTATCAATCCATGGACAATTTTCAAACTTACAAAGTAGCAACTGCAACCCAACTAGATAAATAGAGCTGACCAAGAAGTTAAGCTCTTTTACTCATTCAATATTTAGAAGAATTCTGAATCCAAAACAATTATATTTGCTACTTCCAAGCATGAAATCCAGCAAAGTGAGAACTTTCCTCCATCATCCAAACAGAAAAAATGTCTTATGAACATTGTGAAAAACAATTAAAATTTGGAAGAAATACAAGGACTTTAAGAATGTAGTGGATCACACTTGTGCTTCAGAGAGATGAAGAGAAACTTTGAAGGCACACAGTGTGGGTGTTGATGAAAGAGAGAAAGAGAATTGACTTGGAGAACTGAAGGAGAAACAAGTTGTGCATGAAAGGAAAGAAGCAAGCTGGAACTAAGGAGAAACATCCTAACAGTGAGGACAATTAACCAGTGGAATGGCTCATCATCAGAAGTTGTAGGTGTTTCATCATTGGAGGTATTTAAGAGACTGGACAGTCACTTGTCTGAAATGGTATAGGGTCTCCTGCTTGAGCAGGGGGTTGGACTAGAAGACCTCCAAGGTCCCTTCCAGCTCTACTCTGTTTAAAATTGATTGAAAGAGCTGAAACTGAACATAAACCATATGGTAGAATGAGCAATGAGGCAGGTGAAGTGAGAAATACTGGGGACTAACAACCTCACAAGCATTCTAAGATGTATACTAGTTACAACCAAGCAGCAATGAACAATTGGTTCTCCCCCCCTAAAAAAAGTATAACCCAATAAGAACTGATAAGCAACCTCAACCTGCAACAGGATGTACTGAAATATGGGAGCTAGAAAGTGAAAAAATGCATGGCCAAGGAATATGATTCTCAGTCCATTAAGGAGAGAACTGGAGAAAGAACTATGTTGTGGCAATTGAGAAAGAAATGTTTATTGAGTAACGTAAATAATATCCTTGTCACATGTCATATATACTCGAAACTTTTAGGTGTCCATATATATCCCAAAAATGGGGTTTGGCTTATACACAGATAATAGAGACTATTAATTTTACATAAGTATATATAGTAGTTTTTTCCCTTAGCTTTTTAAAAATAATCACAGAAAGCCCATCTATGGATAAGCTTTCAAATTTGTAGTTAATGTACCCATGAATAAAACAAATGTGAAGATTAAAAATACCAAAATTCAAAGGTGGCCTTATGCACCGGTGGCACATTTTTCATGATACTTTAGTTAAAAAGTCAAGTGTTGGATTGTCTGGGGATGGGCTTATATGCAAGTATACATTGTATTAAGTACAAATGGAAGGTAAAATTGTATATAATAGGCTTAATATACTGGAGATGTATAGTTTGTATAATTAACATACTTCTTGCAAATATGCGAGAGTACTCTGCCTTTTGGTCTGTGATTTATACCATAACTTAAATCAAAGTTCTCAAACTTTCTTGGTTCATGGTATTTTTAATATCTCATTAATTTTTTCAATGCTCCTAAGCCAGATGTGAATCAACCTCAAGCTAGTTGTCCAAATGGTATCCAACAGATGTTGAGTATTATGTTTCATGAACTTTTTCTATATAAATATGAAAGGTACAGATACATCAAGCCACATTCCAAAAGGGTAGAGCTTACCTAATGAGCTATGGTATAATTTAGCAATACCAAGAAAAACTTTGAAGCTGTAATGGAAATAAAATCCCATGAGTCTGAGCAACATCAAAGAACAGTGGCATTATCAGAAAAAGTAAGAAAAGCAATTGGATTTAAGATTAGAATGGAAAATCAAGAGAGACTGGATTGTTTCAATTTAGAGCTTTAGATTTAAAAGTTGAGAAAATAACTTTCAATAAGAAAGGTAAAAAAGTAAGCCGTGGTGGCGCAGTGGTTAGAATGCAGTACTGCAGGCTACTTCTGCTGACTGCTGGCTGCCAGCAATTCGGCAGTTCAAGTCACTGGCTCAAGATTGACTCAGCCTTCTATCCTTCTGATGTTGGTAAAATGAGGAGCCAGATTGTTGGGGGCAATTTGCTGACTCTGTAAACCACTTAGAGAGGGCTATAAAACACTGTGAAGCAGTATATAAGTCTAAGTGCTATTGCTAAAAACATAACATTATGTCTATTCATTCCCTGTCCAATTCTCTGTTTGAATTGGACAGCCATAATCTCTATAATAACTAATTTCTCTCATGTTTGGAGGCCTTTTTCAGATCCATTCTGTCATCATCATTATCACCATCACTGTTTGTTATTATTTTCCAATACTTCCTGTAGGAAATCTCTATGTAGAAGTCTGTAAGGACATTCAGTATAAATAATGAGCTAGTTTTAGTTCACGTTTTTTCTTTCACAAACCTGCTTCAGCAAAGGTTTCAAACGTGCTGATTCCCACAAGAGCAATTTACCTCCCAGTTTTGTATGGAGCCTATTCCCCTTGTTATATAGGTAGTCTTCAACTTATGACCACAATTGAGCCCAAAATTTCTGTTGTTAAGTGTGACATGTGTTAAGTGAATTTTGCTCCCTTTTATGACCTTTCTTGCCTCAGTTGTTAAGTGAATCACTGCAGTAACATAGTTGTTAAGTAAATCTGGTTTCTCATTGACTTTGCTTGTCAGATGGTCACAAAAGGGGATCACATGATCTTCAGACAGAGTAATGGTTGTAAATATGAACCAGTTGCCAAGCATCTGAATTTTGATTACATGATCATGGGGATGCTGGAAAGGTCGTAACTGTGAAAATGATCATAAGTCACTTTTTTCAGTGCCATTGTAACTTTGAACAGTCACTAAATGAACTGTTGTAAATCAAGGGCTACCTATATTCAGTCTGTACAACTAATTCAGTTTTGTAGAATCCTTGTTTGCTGTTTGCTTGTAGATGTTTCATTACCTGACTAGGTAACATCATCAGCACACAATCTCCAAACAATCAACCAAGCTAAGAGAGCATTAAGGACTCCACAGTTCAGCTCTGAGCTACATATATTCTTTTCTTTGGTATTTCATTTTTTCTTGTGAATCACAGGTAGGAACGATCTGCCTATAGTATATGCATATGATGGTAACTAATTACCATTACCAAGACATTAACCCTGTTGTTAATTAACACACATGAACCACATACTTCAACTTGTACCTTAACAAAGAACAAAACTAAGCCCTTAGTAAACAATGAATTTACTTGAGGTAATCCTTGACTTAGCAATTTGTTCATTAGATCTTACAATTAATCTTTAATAATTAGCTTAATTCTCTCTTGATGTTCTCTCTTGATGTTTATAGGGCATGACCCTGGAAATAAGTCTTCTAAAATGATAAGGAAAGACTGTATTAAGGAATGGTATATTTCAACTGAAGACATAAAAGCGTCTCCATATACAAACATCCCATCTGAAGAGAAACCATGCGGTATGCAGGCATATATGAAACTGAGCATGCAGAGAAAAATTTACTAAAATATAAGTTCTTTCTTGTCATACATGAAATCCATAAACGTTGCAATCTACGTGACCTATCTGCAGTATAACATCCTCTAAATTGCTGGGGGGGAAACTAACTTTGGACAATTGAAGATGAATCTATTTTCATATTACATAGCTGGTTGAAAATTGATTTAAGGTTGATTGCATTAAGACTATAATTTGATTACTAGTAAACTTTGAATTTCACACAGAACAAAAACTGGTAAGAAATATTTAACTTTGAAAAACAGATTATTCTGACATTGCATGCTACAAAAAAGAAGCCAGGGATACTTTTTAACGGATGTGAATAATTTTATGTTGTTTTTAAACAGCATGAACAATTCTCTGTACAGTGATCTGCCCTTCACATTTCTGGAGCTTCAAGCAATTCATTCAGTAATGAACTGGCAAGAGTATTAAGATAGCTGATTTTCTCTTCAATTTCCTAAGAACCAAAAATCCTCCTGAGATCCAACGCATCTTTAGTGAAAATGCAAACACTTCATTCCCTAAAATGAAAACCAATAAAGTTACAGTATATCTTTTATTCAAACATACTAATAGATATGGATATCTCTTTAACTGTAATAGTTATATTAGAATAATTGGCACCTGGCCACAGGTAAATAAATAATTACTCTTTCCCAAACATGTAAATCCTACTTCTGCATTTGGCATGAAACTTGATTACAGATATGGGATCACAGTAGTGGAAAAAGTCTGGTCCATGTACTTTTGTCCAAGAGCAATAGCAAGACTAGATGCCTTGACTTTGGGGAAGTCAAAAAGCCAAAAATTTATACTTCCTCATATTCTAGATTCACTGAATACTATAAAATTGCTAGCTGGCAGTGCAGAGACAATTTCTTTTATCACTGTCTTTAAATTAGTGACACTATGAGTGAGAACACACAGCATGTGAATTTCTGGGGCGGGTTACTTCTGGGATCAACCAGTTATTTTTAATACTGACTACAATTTTTTAAAAATTCTTCTTTTGTAACACATCATGTCTTAGACTCTAACACACAGGGATGGGTGTGTTTGAAAACAGAAAAACGACAACATGCTCCTGATTAAATAAGTTCAAGTCAAGGAGTGAGCTTGATTAAAATGGTAGGCTCTTAATCACACCACTTCTCTCTTTCTTTTCTGCTATTTCCCTCCATTTTACCAGCAAAGAAATCCTTATCTGAGAAAAAGACCGTGGGAAATAATAAGATGGGAAAGGATGTTCTGTGAGTTATCCTTTTCTAGAAATTTTGGGGCTTGCAGCTTACAGCCAATGGAAAAAGACATATCAAGAAGGATTTGAAGTCATAGAGAGCCTCCAACTATTCCTTTTCTTTCATTCTCAGTACAGTACAAGGCTTTCCTTTTGGGGGAGAAAAAAAAATCAAAGAGTTAATGGAAAGATTAAAAAAAATAATTAAAATTTAAAACAGATATTGGAATCTAATTCTGAGATCTACCCAATGTATCCTCAGTCACAAAAGCTCCCTGAATGACTCTGCATCTCTTAGGCTGAACCACTTCGCAGGGTTAGTTTCTGTATGGAGCACAAAGGAAGAGATCGTATGTATGTTACCTTGAGCTCTTGGAGGAAAGATAGGATATAAATCTAATAAACAAATAATCCTACATTTGAACTCATTGCAATATTTTTTTTGCCTATATCTGGGAAATGAGACACATCTCAATTATTTCTAGATAAGCAAGACACAGACCTGATTTCCTGAGGGAGGTTTCACTCTCCCTTTGTGTCCAAAGTTTGATTATAGATGCTGCGTAGAGCATCCTCATTAGCCCCATCCATTTCACATATGTTTTTGGAATCAACAATACCATCTAGAAAAGAAAAGAGCTGCAACATATCTATCTAATAAGAAGAAGTCACATATTAATGTTTTCTATATACTTTAGGAATGAGATGCTTTCGGTTCTCAAATCTAGTGAATGCTTTGTAATCCCTTACATTGTAATCCCTTACTTAAATCTCTCATTTAAAATGTTTAACATTTTCCTGCCCACTGATATTTCTGAAGTTTGTAGCAGTGATTAACATTCAATACAGAACTCTATTATGCTTCATAATAAGGAACTAATGTGGTATTCCCACCCATTTACTAAGATTTGTTTTAGTTCTGGGATTTAAGCTTTACTGTTTTTAGACACAGGGCCACCTTTATCAAATGAACTAAAAATTATGGGTGAAAATCAAGTGAGGGTGCAGAGAACTTCCAGGCAGCCACTTAAATGGGCCCACTCATCAATTTCATAATATTCCTATTTAAACGAAGTATCTGCAGTCATATTATTAATATTTAGCATTTACTCTGGTTTACATCAAGCCTGTTAGAACATGGGTCCCCAACCTCCGGACTGTGTCCCACTACCCACTATGGCCTATTCAGAACTGGACTGTGCGAGAGGTGGGCCAGTGCACATGTACAAATCCATTCATATGAGCGGCGCCCCAAAGGCTTCTCTTCTCTCTTGCATGAGTGGAACTGCGTGTGCATACTGGCCCACTGCTCACATAGCCCAGTTCTCCTCTCTCCCCCAGCTGGGCTGTTGCCTGCTTCCAATGCTCCAAAAGCAGAGCCGCCACGCCACCCACCATTTCCATGGCCCGCCACAGATCGCCCAGGAAGCCCAGCAGTGCCATGGCAGCCACACCCTCTGCCCGCGCCCTGCAGCATCATCTGCGTGCAATGGGGCGTGAGGGCGGAGTCTTGTCCCCGCTGCCCAGCTGCCATGTCCTTGGCTGCGCTGCTCCACATAGGCCGTGCCCGGGGTGACTCTCTTCCGGGAGGGCTGCTGGTGAGGAGGGGGCCACGGGGGAAGGCAGGGCTGGGGCGACGGTGCATGTGCCCACAGAGAGGGCTCTGAGTGCCACCTCTGGCACATGCACCATAGGTTTGCCCCGATATACTGTATTAGTCCCTGTTCATTATGAAATCATGGAAATAAGAAAATATATTCATCCACAACAACAGAGAAGGACTAAGCCTTCAAATTATAGTAAGTGCCTATTTTCATTTCACCTCTAAACTATTTTTAAATGACTCGTCTCTTAATTTTAACTGGGAATGGTTACATGTACTGCATTTCTCAACTTACACGAAGGAGAGGAAGGAGTGGACTGAGAAGGCTCACATTCAAGCAAGATATCCTGTGAATCTGTCAAACCCTTAAATCTTGCCACTGAATTGATGGAAAGAAACACAACAGTTGAATAAAGATGAAGCTAGAGAGTACAAGGAGAAGTGTCAGGAGACATTGATATAGGAGTAGCTAGCAAGACAATAAAAACATGATCAGTAAAATGAAACAGTAAGGGGAGAGGTCAGACGCAAATAACCAGAACAACTCTGAATAGGATAAAGCTATCCTTTACTGTTGAACACCTATTTACAAGAATCTCACCAAACTGACTGCCCTCCCTTGGGAAACAGCAGATATACTTTCAAGGGTTAGATCTCAGAGATTTTCTCCCCCAAATCGACTCCATGCTGGAATGTCTCTTTACTCCCCCCTGGAAGGGCTCCTTCTACTTCAGATCTATGACAATTTGCCGTCAACTCACCACAGCCAACTGGCCACGGGACAACACGCCATAGCCAACTTGCCACGGCCAACTCACCATGGGACAACTGGCCATGGGACAAAAGTTATATAATATCAAAGAAATGGTGGAATAGAATCATTAAAGAAAGGTTGCTAAAGGAGAGACAAAATGAAATGTGAATGACAAAAATTAAAATATTTTTTAATTTATTTTAAATAATTAAATTGAATTGTTAAATTGTCCCACAGCGAGTTGGCCAGAGTGAGTTGTTCTGCCATGAGTTGGCCATGGTGAATCGGCTGTGGTGAGTTGGCAGTGGCAAGTTGACCACAATGAGTTGGCTGAGCTGAGTTGTCTCATTCTACTCTATTTCAGCCAGTGATTCCACCACAGGAGAAGAGGAATGATGAATAGAACTTAATACCTACATGTGACTCTATTTTTGAGAACTGTACTGGAGGTGGAGGGACATAGATATAGATAAAAGGAAAAGAAAAGAGGACCAGAATAAAACCCCAAAGTAATAATTTAAGTACACAAACAAATGAAAAAAGAACACTGCAACATCAATAAGATGTGTAAGAAAAAAAGAGACTGACAAATCACATTTGGTTTCAATTTATATACCAGTAGCATAAAAGATATTCTTAAATTCCCACAATAATATATCATCTTACAAAGATAAATGATTATCATAATAAACAAGGTCAATATACTTGTCTGTTTATAACATTGTGGTCCAACTACAAATAATGTAAATCAGTAAATGAATCGCTAATTAATATATGAATTTCATTCATTATGCATATTCTAATGAGGATATCTCAGATTATTAGTCCTAAGAACTACAAGGTTTAATAATAATTCCCAGTTTAATTTGAAAAATGATTCCATAAAATGCACGGAAGTATCTTGCGTAAGAATAAGAGAACCACAATCTGCTGCAACTAATTTGGTTGTGAACCATTAAATCTTGTCCCAAACTATTATCTTATATTGTCCTTTCTAACAAACTTGTGACTATAATGATGAAGTCCACTGCATAATATTGAAAGAATAAATTAATCTTATCAAACAAATTTAAAAAGCATTGCTAAAACCAGGACTTGCAAAACAAATAATTGATACAATAGTTTATATTGTGTTACACAGTTGTTTCATACTTAGGAAGATACTGAAAGGCTCTCATTATTTTTTACATGTTTATTCTAATTTCTAACATACATTTAACTAAGAATAGTTAAATAGCATTAATATTTATAACTTTTATCTCTGAGAAAATCCTGTACTGAAACTACCAATAATACAAAGTGGTGAGGTACAATATCTCAGAATTTAGGAATTTATTTAAAAAATGAAAACCCGCCTAGGATGTTATCAGTATGAGAAGCCCTTCTTAATTCTTCTTTTTCTACAATTTCTCTCCGTACTAGCCACCTGTAATGTATATCTATATATTACTAAAACGCTGATTCCTGTAACCTTTTCCTGGGTGAAACAGTGCACCCTAGGTCAAAATATTTTGAACCAACATTTAAGTCAAATGAGCTAATTTACAGAATGTGTCCAAAATCTGGAATCAATGACTCCCATGGAAATGAAACTTGGCAAATTTTATAAACAAATTTATGACATAAAGATGATCATAAAGCAATTTATGACATAATACAAAATGATTTTTATTTTCACAGCAGATACATCTCTGAATGTATCCCAATATTTCCAGTGAAGGCAGTAGATTAAGAATTCTGTCATTGTTGAAGGCTTTCAAGGAAATATCTCTGAAACAATGACCCAATGGCCCAGGGATTGTCTAGTCCTATTTACAAAAGGGAGTGCTCTATCTAGAAAAATATGCTTTTGAACTTACATGGCAAAGTCTTCTTCGGCCATTTAATTTTGGAGGGATCATAGCTCTAGAATAAATGTAAGAAACTGATGGCTGTTTAAATTGTTAAGTTATGATTTCCATCCTTCCCTGATCATGGATGTGTGCTAATATCCAAATGGCCAGAGTCTTCCATTCATATCTGAATTATTTTGAAAACATGCTATCATAATAGAAAAAATCAGTCAAAAATTTTAACAATTACCCAGAAAGCTACAAAAACTAGCATCTAAACAGGTTTTATTTTTAAAAATACTCCATGTAGCTATAGCTACATCTATGTTTATATCTATGTCTACATCTGTATCTATACAAGTCCTTGATTTGATGGAATGCGCACTTGCAAGACTAGAGGGGAAATGTCTGGCCACATAGAGCTTTCCCAGTAGGAGGTCCAGATTAAGAGATGGGAGGAGACTGGATAATTCCCGAGATTCAAGGTAGTCATATGTTAGAATATTTCAGGATGTATCTAGTAGATAAGAATTATAGCTTTAGTTTGGCAAAATTCTGCCTATTAGGTATAAGGAAATAAAGAATGAAATTCGATTGGGTCTTGCTGTCTCATCTCTCGGCTTGTACCTGGCACTGTTTACTGACTGCCTTGTCAGTTCACTATGGGTATTCACTATGAATACTTCCACGAATACTATACATTTAAATAACCATTAAGTAAGAAACAATCTTATTTCTTTTGACAGTATAGCTTATGAAACCAACAAACTGAGACAAAATATATTCCTAGAAATCTGAGGAAGCAGCAAAACTATGGCACAGAGTCCTGTCCATAATACACACGCCAATTAACATAGGGTGTTCAAGTTCAAGGCTGGTGGATAATAGTTAAAACAGCACAAACAACCTATAGCTGCTGGGAAAATAAATTACTAAAGTTCTAAAGTCAATAAACTTCTGAATGTGATGTAAATGCCCTTATATAGACAGATAAATTGATGCAACCCACCTCCTATTCTATTAATTATTTTCTAATATAATGATTTTTTTTTACTTAATGAGTTAAACAAATAATACCAAACATGAGCAGTTGTTACATTTGTATTAAAAATATGACTCTCTTCACATCATACCTTTTACATCTTCATCTTCAATGGTTGTGTTGGAACTCTCTGTTGATTCCTGTTGAAGTACAAGAGTAATTCATTAAATGATCCCACACTATTAACGTCTGCTTTGGATGTACAGTATTAAACAAATCATGCAAAGCTCTGAAGCAGACCGTATGAATTTAAGACTAGGACAAATAAACACAGAGAATGACCGCTTCTGGTTTAAGTCAAATATCAGGCAGTTTGAAAGAAACATTAAAAGAGATGCATTTCCTATTGACCTATGCGGACGTCATAGGAACAAAAAGGAAATACAACTGTGAAGAATGGAGAGATTCGGTTTTCTTAAACCCTTTTGACACTTTTTAGACAAATGGTAGCAAACCTATGGACACTAACTGTCAGAACTAGCCATTTAAGACTGGCAAGCACAAGATGTAGAGCTAAATAGTCCATGTAAAAAAATAGGCCAATATTGCAGCTTGATCTACAACCTTTTAATAATGTTGTAGACATAGAAAACCTCCCATTTTACCTTGACACAATTCAGTCTGTGGCATTTATTGACATTTAGTGTTCTCCTTTTTATTAATTTTACCTAACTCAAGGCAGCAAAAACACCTTCCTTCTCCAATTTTCCCCACAACAACAATTCTATGAGCTGGGTTAGGCTGAGAGAGAATAACTGGCCAAAAGTCACTCGCTGGCTTTCATGGCTAAGATGGGACTTGAACTAAGGATCTCCTGCTTTCTAGCCTTAACCACGAGACCAAACTGGCTTTCTATTGCTAGGATTCAGAGTAGTTTACAACCAAGAGGTCCCACTTGCTCAAGGTGTTGATGATTTACAAGGATTCCTATGAATATTATATATTTCAGTATTGAGAAATATTGCAGTACAAATATAGCTGAAATATAAAAAAGACTTTTTATCTTGTTGCATTTTTTAAAAAATATATTCAATAGAGAAGTAGTTATTGGCAAATTATATAATATAGATGTGCTCAAAAAATGTCCGTGTTTATGTTTGTTTTTTGTGAAATTTTCACTCTATCCCTTTCAGACATGTTGTTCTCTGCCAGTTTAAAATTACTAGTTTCTCAGATAGCAGATTTTAAAAGCCTACTTTTGTATCAAAAAGGTAGGTACCTCTGATGTTTGGTGGATTATAAATAACAAAAATAGTTAGTTGAAACAGTTAAAAGGACACTATCAAAGATAGTAAAAAGTTTAGTCTCATATTTTTTTAAAAAATGACTTTGCAAAGGTTTTTATGGAAACTTGGGAAAAGAGAAAAAACAAAAGCAGAAAAATAAATAAGATTAAAAATAAAATAAGAAGTAAAATAAGAAATAAATAAAATAAGAAAAGACATATAAAATTTCATTTAAGAATTAAGGGTAAGTGACTAAGAATTATGGAGCACTAAGAGCCTTTTAAGCACAGTTCTTATGACTGAAGGATAAGGTCAACAGCTCATTAAATAAAGGTTTGCACAAAGTATAAACTTGTATATGACTATTAGTTTAACCATTGAGGCAACTAAGATTCATCACCAGGTTAAAAAAGAGACAATTCTTTTTTTTCATATCCCAAATGTACATGTGGGAAAACTACAACACTATATTATGTGATTGAGATTTATAAGTCTTAACTTATTGTTTGGGATAAACATAATTCACAAACAATATCAACAGATCTTGGTAGTGTCCTTTCTTTCTGTAATGCTAATTCAAATGAAACATGTATTGTCAGCAAGATATATGCACATCAACAAATGTGTCAGTGAATGCCACACCATCCCAAATATTTGTCCATCCATTCCAAATGAACCATCATGCTCTGACTGGTTTAAAAATGATACATACAGAGAGCTGTATCATGCTTGGTTATAAAAGTCACTCTTAGAAATGCTTATGAAACCTAGACACACATATGCAGAAGAAATTTCATGCATCACCTTTGAAGCCAACTCCATGGAAACATAGAATTCGCCCATCATGTGATGCATATTTAACAAATATTTCCTCTACAAATGTTTTTTTTCTTCCATATTGAAACTCATTTTGTTTGCTGTTTAACATGAAGTAGGAGGGGCAGAATTATAACCATTTATATAATTATACAGAGAAAAGAGAGTTATGATGGTTTGCATAATATGGACTTGGAGGTCAAGTAAAATTTTGATATTAGTGAAAATATACAGTGTAAATTTCATATTGTTTACATATAATATCAAAGCCAAAATATGATATAATGAGGAAGTGATAGCAAAGCAAACATAAAAATCTAACATATATAAAAATGAAAATAAGTCACAGATCTATATAAAACGAGCTAGTATATGTGCTTGAGGAAAGATTATAGTATTAATACTAATGTGCAACTACTATCCAGAAACACAACAGAATGATTACAAGTAAATTAAATCAGACAAGAACACTGATGACAAAGTATATAGCAATTACTGGACTATGAAGCAATAATCACATTGTATAATTAAACACTGTAGAATTAAACACTGTAGCACAGGGTTTCTTCTTTTAAGTGATAGTTGTTTACCTCAGGATTTAACAGTCACTTAGCCCCTTTTCAAGTTTATACAGAAAGAAAATGAAGATTTAACACAATTCAATCCTACACATACAGCTGAACACTAGAATAAAAATGTAACAGGTAGAACCCACAACAACAATTTTGTCCCTGACTGTGTGAGCAGCTGATTGATTTCTGGAAAGAAGTCTGAAATTCAATGGAGAAGTTATTCCTCTATTTAGGAATGGAAAGCTTCTTGTATGGACCATATTGTTTTTGGTTGGTCCTACATCTTTTTCAAGGGTTGTATCAACCTGTTATATGTAGTGGGCTATTGGAATCCCCAGGAAAGCAAAGAGGAACATAATGGACATAAATTTATTTTGACTGCCAATAACAGAATTGCTGTTCATAACTGGAAAAGTTTAAGATGATGATTGGACTGATGATATCTTGAGGTAGGTCCCTTGCCTGATCTAATCTCTTATGTTTGATGCATTTTTAACTTTTTAATTTGACTGCTTTTGATATGTTTACTATTTTTCTACTTTTTGCTGTATGCTGCCTAGCCACTTCTTATGAGATAGGCAGCCGTATAAATTTTATCAATCAATCAATCAATCAATCAAGAAATAAATAACCAAACATAGTTCATAATGGAGTTTCACAGTTTCTATGGAGAAAGAAATATTATAACTTTATAAGAACAGCATCTGCTAAAATGCATATAAAGGTGTGGCCACCAGGGAATTTAAAATTAGCAGTGCTTTGTCAAAGAATCCCTAGTTTGATTGCATAAAGATGAATGACCAGGCTGAGAAACACAAAACAAAACAGATCCCAAGTGTCTTCCTTGAATTTTAGTAATTACTGCATTAAAAAAGACCATCCTGCATTTGAAGAAAACTGCATTTTTTTTCCTATTCTAAACCAGAAGCTGAAATAGAAACTAGAAGAATTAAACAGCTCGCACTACAATTTCTTGATTCTCAACCTATCTGACCTCTATTGTGGTCGAGGAAAAGTGATCATCAGGATCCAGTTACAAATGGCACAGGGCTCTACAGACTTCATGAATTCCTAATTAATTTCCTAGCTAACACTTGCATTAACATAGTGATTTGGAAAACTGAATGGAACATGGAACTTGAAAAGAGCAGAGCAGACTTCCCCTTACTGAATACCTTATTTCCATCTGGATTGTGGATTACTGTAGTTTGGGGCTCCTGAGTGAGAGTAAAATAGAGAGAAAAAACAGTTCTTGGTCAATAGATTTTGCATTAGTAAGAGAAGGAAGAATGAAATGACCAGATGAAATGTGTTAAGTATGGACAAGAGCTAAAGCAATGACAACTGCTGCCAGAGGATGTCACTGGCCAAACTGCTAGAAAGGTAACCATATCTACTATAGCAGCATGCAAAAAATCTTAATGATGATCTGGAAACTCGCAGGGCTTTGAAGTTCTAGAGATCTAGAGAGGCACTGAATTTTCCAAGCAAATGCACTGATCATTATATGATCATCCTGTTGTTTACATCATTTATACCATCCTATTTTTTGTCAGTTTCCATGAGGGAAAAAGTATATTAATTAATTAAGACACAATTGAAGTTGCAAAAATACAGGGGACCATAATAGGCTAAACACTTGCATGTGCATTGATAAGTTTGCAACAACCCAAGGAGCAATGAGGAGTGCTGACAGCCTCTAATTCATTTGATTTAGACTCTTCCAAGGCCACGCAATCTTTAGGTGTGAGCCCAGCATTTTCAACCTGGGATGGATTTAAGCGTTCTCGTAATTTGTGCAAAGGCATTTGGGAAATACCTTGGAGACATATCTTACCAAGCTAGTACCACCAGGTAAATAGGAGTGTCTTGCAAAACTTGACAAAAACAAAATTTCTTCAAACTTATGAACTATGCAAGGTGGGATAGGTCTTTCAATTAATAAAAACAGGGTTTAATTTTAAAGCTTTGCCACATAGCCCTGAGAAATCAGAATAAACAAAAGAAGCAAGGTTATGATATAAATAGCTAAATCATTAGCTACACATTTCCCACAGAAGCTATTATAGCACAATGATTTTTATATAATAAAAGATAACTGTGGTATATAGCAAGCTTTCAGTACTAGATGCCTCTAGATCTCAGTAAGCAAAGTCATGCAAAGTCCTGCTGAGAAAGTAAAGGAATGAAAAGCTGAATAAGGTCTACTTGGTTGTTGCCTAGCAATAATCTCATTAGCTCTCCTTGACTTTGAAGAAATTTGGTTGAAACCTAATTTGTAAATACTGAAATAGCAATCAGGCAAAAAGCTAAAGGCAACACAAAAGCACACTCTATTCACTTTCTTACACAGCATGCAAAGAAAACTCAACTGTGGCAGTGATCAATGTTACTGCATAAGTGCATCCACTTCCATGGCACACAGGCTAATTAGAAACACACTCTTTGACAATAAGCTACCTCGTAAGAACTACAATCCCCAGCTCCCAAGAAACAGAAAAAGAAGAAAACTCGACAATTAAAAAGCAAACAAGGAAAGAAAGACAAAGGAAAGAGAGTGAGAAAAAAGATGGAAATGGAACTCAAAAACAAGTTAAGGATAAAGCCAGGTATACCAGCGCCGGGGTGGGAATATTTTCTTTAGGGCTGGTTACTACGTTGGTTTTGTTGTTTATCTGTAGATATGCAGAAAATAGAAACAAAACAAGCCTTAGACCTCTCACTTCACATAATCATATCTATATATCTGCCTCTGTAAAATGCTATTGAGTCTGTCTTCTACAGAATGCTATTGAATAGCTGCTCTGTGATGATAAAGATAAACAGATGAATTTACAGCATCAAAATGGCAAGAAGAGATTTATAAGAAACGATTGCAGCATCTTTTCAATCCAGTTTAACATTGCTGTATAGGAGGAATTTCACAGATTATATTTCAAACATGTTACGAAGCAGCTTCTTAAAAATACTTTGTATTAAGCAATAAGTTATTAATACAAATTTAGATAGGACCACATTTCTAAAAGCTGATTTGTCACTTTCCACATTTATATGAGATATTACTGAACATGACAAAGTGTTTTCTAGATGTTTTGTTCGAGTCTCATCAACCTTAGCTAGCATTGCCAATTATTAAGAAAATATGGGAGCTGTAGTTCAGAATATTTGAAAATCAAACCATTGCTTGCTGTTGATTACTGAAGAAGTACATCAGGTACGAGTTCACTTTCAGACTGACATATATCTCAGTCTCCTACTGTAAACATAAGGCAATATTTTCTTGCTATTGATCACATGGGTTCAGTATCTACCTTTAAATAGACTCTGTCGCCCAGATTCACCTTGCAGGGTGATGGGTGGCATAAACATTTAATAAATGAATAACTAAAAAAAGCAATAAACAAACAAACAAACAAACAAATAAATAAATAAATAAATCCATCCATCCATCCATCCATCCATCCATCCATCCATCCATCCATCAGGTAAGGTTACTTATAAGAAAACAATTTCTTCAGAAAAATATTAATTTTATTTTGTTAAGTAATATCTCTAAATATGAAAAAAATATGTTAACTCAGTATCAAGGAAGAAAAATGTTCTTATCTGAAGTTCATGCTAAATTTTCAGCACAATATATTTTTTTCTCCAGATACAAATAAAAATCACTTCAGTCAATAATAAAATATTTATAGCAAATATCTCCTCTATATTGAGCCTTAATAAACATTGTAGTCAGAAAGATTGGTTTCCTGAAATATAACTTTAGGCATGATCTGAATTAATGAACATTGCTCAGTTGAATAATTAACATACAGTATTCATAACAATGAATGTATAATTTTTTTAGTCGCCAAGCACATTTTAAAGTGAATTACACAGAAAATTAATAGAAGATCATGTCATCCAAAATTGGATACAATTTTGTATACAAATTAATCTTTGTCTAATCCACATTATGAACCAGAGTTAAATGCATGTTTTGTATCTGCAGCTTAAAAAACTGCCTCACATGTTAAATATAATTTTGGAAATTTGACTTATTTTTCTTCATCATATAAGCAAATTAAAATTTAGAACTACCACGCACACATATATTTTCGGGCATATGGTGTATGTGTGTCTATAAGTATGCTTCAGGTGTATGTGTGTCTATATGTATGCTTGCATACCCACATATACAAGCATAAACACAGAGAAACATAGAGACTGGAGAATGGAAGCAACCATCAAAACAATAGAGCTGAACATACAAAAGGTTTACCTGATTAGCAACCCAGAATATTTTGTACTGCTATTTCTACCAGCACAAAGAAAATGAACACTTTTACAATATAAGTAAAATAAAAACAATACTGTTGTTTTTCACCCATCTTCTTTAACCAACATTAAATGAATACAGATCAGCTAATAATGTCACATTTAGACTTATTATTGGTTATGCAAGTACTATTCAGGCAGACTACACTGGATGCCAAATGCATTACTATCTTTTAAAAAAGCACGAATGAGAGTAAAACATTGAAACCCCAGAGATGATGAATCTGAAGTAGTTACTTAAAGGGAAGATGGTAACAATTTGGAATTCAAAGGGTAGCTTAGGGCAAAAAGAAGTTATGAGTGTCACCCATAAAAATAAAATTCACAGAAGTGAATGAAACTGTGTGATGGCTTATTTTGCATAGATGTGAGATATCAGCATGGCGGGGGGATACATCAACTATGTTTGTCGTTAACCATCTACAGCAGAGGTCCCCAATCTTTTGGGCACCAGGGACCAGTTCCAGAGAGAGAGGTTTTTCCTCTTGTTGTGCGGCCCGGTTTCTGTCATACTACAGACTGGTGCCAGTCCATGGACCGGGGTTTGCGGATCCCTGATCTACAGTATGCTTAAAATGGGAAATATTCACAATGCTTTTAACAAAAAATACAGTATAAATAATAAAAAGTAATCATTTTTTTAGGACTGGGGTCTTGTAGTACGACAAAAATCATACTAGCTAAGCTCTGTAAATGGCAATTTAAGTAATCTACAAACATAACCTACAGACATGTCCACAGACAATGTGCCACTCCTATATTGTTCAGGAACTTTTGTATCCTTTCAATGAAACCATTTTTTTAAAATTACCAATTTATTTTGAATTAAAAGATGGGTGAAAAAACTAATTTCATGCTTTTTTATATATAACATGAAAGTAACTTAATATCTCAAGCAAACTCATAATAAAAGAAAGTCATAAAGTTAATATGCACACAAGCTGGCATACCACAAAATTAGTACTTTAAAAATAGAGGGAAAATATCCATAGACAAAAAGAAAAAATGTGGCTTATCAAAATCCTGAGCAGGAATCAAATATTAAGTATTAGTCAAGCAATTTTAATTTCAAGAAGGATATCTGGCCAACAGAAAATACTTCACAATGTAAATCTGTACATCGGTGGTGTAAATACCTTTCAGAACTTACATGTGTTTTCAGGCTCTATCTGCATAATTGTTTTACCATTATATACAAACCATTCAGAAATTAAATGAAGAGCATTATTTATATTAATAATGATAGTTATCACCTTCAGTGCATATAATCTTATATATATATATTTTAAAAGGACTTACATTTAGAAAAAGGTTTCAGAAGCTAATTCAAAATTTTATGGTTCCAAAGTAATATTAACCAATACCTTCTAAAATGAATGTGAAATTGTAAACCCTTTCGTAAAGACTGATATCCCACGAATCAGTAGGATAAATTTTTTTTTCTTTTGTCTTAATTTAGACAGAGTGCATCTTTTGCAGATGTATTACAAACATGATAGAAACAGAAAAATGAGGAAACTATTCTGACAGGAAAAATCAACATTAACTGACTGATTCACAGTCTAATCTATTTTGCCACAATATTAAATATTATAAAAATATTTAAATCACCTAAAAATTTAACAAAGATTTAAAATCTCCCAGGAAACACACAAGCATAGCCAAGTAGGATTCAACATTTACTATTCACCAATGTCATTTTACTTTTTTAAAAATTTGAGTTAACTATTTATGATATTCTGCAGCATTTGTTAATAACTTGTTTTTATTTGCTCGTTTTTATGAATAAATATCTATGAATACAGGTTTGCAGTTCTAAGTACATAGTAAACATAGTGTTCTACATTAAAACACTAGAAAGAAAAAAAGCTAGCTTTTCAAACAGTTTTTATTTTAAAAAAACCTGAGTAATCTTATTGATAAAATAAATATTACAGAAATAAACTCAATTGAATTATCTGATTCAACATCTATCACACTCAATTATATTTAAAATAAGTATGTGATAACAGAAACTCTATTATTTGGTATAAATACTGCACAATACCCACCAGTGGGTTGTGGCTCCAGTGATGGTTTAAATTGACACCTTCAAATTCCTGCCAAGTTCTAAGACTACTGGAATGAATGTAATCACTTTTTTTCCTTTACCTTCCAGAAATTTACCTGATTTAAGTACAAGAAGATTATAGGAAAAATATGGAAGGCTTTCAAATAACAATGCTACTATACTGGAGTAGGATCATGGCCAGTATTCCATCAGTTTCATGGCAATATTTGCACAGTATGTAAAAAAATGCAAATGATTTATTTAGGATGTAACACCACAATGATACAGAAGTCACAAGTGTGCATTTTAAAAGTCTTGTAGCTTCTGATGTTACATTACCAACTCAATGATAAATACATCTATTTCATTTCTAAGTGTGAACATTTCATAGGATGAAAAGTCTGGCAGATAAAGTTCCTCACCATCATCTGAACACTCGAACTGGACTTCCTTTTCTGATATGACCAGTCAGAGAGAAAGGAAAAGAAGAAAATATGACTGGTTGGATTTAAAGAATCAATGCATGGAGAACAACATGTTTGTTGTAGTTTGGCTGCTTATTTTAAAAATGCCCAATTTGCAGAAATGGGAGAAATATTTTGCATATGAATAGAATCTCCTCTTTGATAGGCACTGAAAAATGAATTCTCCTTTCATGGTGCCCTATGAGAACAGGTATGAGAAAGAATTCTGAATACTCGTCATAACACCCCCCACTCCAAATTGCTGGTAGTAACTATCATCAGCACATCTGTTTAAATAGACCAATTTTAACCAAGACTGTTAGAGATTTGAATAAAAAATACTATTGAACTACCTGAATTGGGGCATATAGTATTACAGATACATTAAGGCAAGGCATTTCTACTGAACTGATCAATAGTAGGAAAGAAGCAGCCATTTTGTTCCACTGGAAGAGATAGATTTTGGATACAGAGAAATCTGACGTAGTCATTGGGGTTAGTTGAAAAAGGAGTAGAACATATTCTCAGTACCACAAATAGCATTCTGCAATAGGTCCAGCTAATCTTGGGAAATGCACCGGCCGGGTCCAGAAATAAATCGTATTGAATTTGGTTGTTTCAGAATGGCTGGCTTAGATTACCAGTGTGCTTAAACATGAAATATATAAATGTATGTATATCACAAATTTAATAGAAACATACAACGAGTTATTTACTCCAAAGTTCAGATTCAAGAAAAGAAAAATGCAAGAGCAGAAACTTAACTCAAAGAATGTTCAAATAAACAGAAAGATCCATAGAGATTACACTTCTAACAGCAACTGAAACATTTCATTTAATGCTAATTATCTTGGATTAAGCTAATTTTTTATGTACTACCTGAAACATTATATAGGGAACAATCTCTCCTTGTATGTCATTCTAGGGCCAGAGGCTCAGAAATTCTATGTCATATAGGAAAGCTACAACCTTCTTCTATTTCTTACTAATATTGCTTACTCAATAAGAACTTGTAATTGAGATCTTAAAATGTATTATTTTCTGCCCAGATACATTGATTTTTTTCTGGCAGAATACAGGTCAATGATTGACCAACTTTGGGATAATTTTTTCAATGCTTATATCATAAAATGGCTGCTATTCAAAACATGGCTAGAAAGGGATAAATCACTAACATGGCTAGAAAGTAAATTAATTAATTAACACATTGGTTCATATATTGCCCCTTCCTAAGATAAGATTCTAAGCAGGCCACAAGGAAAATCAAAACATATGCAACTCTGAAATATTAAGAAATTCAACAAGTAAAACACGTTATGTGGCTTTTGAACTAAGTAATTATAATTTATCCTTGCCTCACCTACTTCTAAGTAAATATTATTTGCTGCCCCAAAGGCCTCTTGAAAACATACTCTATTAACTTAACTTTCTGTTAAAAAGAAAGCGAAAATAAAGAGAACTGTATTAACTTTCTGTAAAAAAACAGCAGGGCAGTGGTGATTGTGTTTGGGTGTATATGCGTGTGCACATTTGTTTGCATGTTCTTATGTATGTGCGTACATATATAGACTTCTTAATGAAGAACAGGAGCAGTTATATCAATGCCCAAAGGCATAGAATTTAGAAGGTGATTTGCTAGTGAAAAATGAGTGAGACTATCATTAGCTGCCCTTTATATTTGTAACTTACCTTTACTCCATCAGGTTTCTTCAATAAACTCTTGGCTGCTATAAATCAGAAGGAAACAAATAGGGTCAGTTGACTAATTTAACAAGAAAACTATGAAAAATATCTTTCTTAATTTTGTGAATTTCATTTATCATTATTTGCCATTTCATTTTTCTACCATCTCTTAACAAAGCATTTTCATAATAATGTGATTTCTGCCAGATACTGTGATCATTTTAAATTAGATTTTATCAAGCATCTAGCACAATTCCCATGGGAAAGGAAATGTAATGTAATATCCAGCTCTTACTCAAAATTGTTGCCATTTTGATATGTAAAGTACACAAAAAGGAGAAACAGACAAAGCTGCAGAAAATTATAGGTCACAATTTTATATGATCTTACATTATTGTTTGTTGGTTAAAAACTTTTCTTACTGTAAATCCTTCCATCTATAAAAAGATTAGGCTATTATTACTATTATAAGGTACTATATATATGATAAAATATAGACACTTTGCTTATAAATGAGTGATGGAACAAACCTACTCATAGATGAGAAAGAAATTCCTGAAGTTGTACAAGTGAAGAACTGAGGTAAGAAAGCATTCCAGGTCTCTCATAGTTTTGCTTTAAATTACCCCTTATTAAACTCAGTGGAAGAGAATTGATTGAGGCCAGCCCTTCCCACTTGGGTCAGAAGAAAATGAAGGGGATTGATTAAATTGAGATTTTTCAGAAGCTCATTTCCTTTCCTCCTCACTTCTACCTAATGGTTTGGGGAAGATTCCAAGATCTGGATCTTGTGATTTAGGAATTCTCAGCAGCGGAGACTAAAAAAAAAAAAGAAGATGGGAAGAAGTATCAAGCAACATTTTGTCCTCCAAAAAGGAACAAAGCAGAAAGAATAAAAGAAGATTGAATGGTGCATGTTAACACCTATGATCCTGTGGCATGTCCTTGGATTTTCTTTTTAAAAAAGGTAAAAGTTGTATACTTAAGAATAATGAATCTATTTGATAAGCTTTTGTAAATGACCTAGCTATTTATTTTGTTTTGTTTTTTTCCCAAGAGAAAATCAGAGTTGGAAAATTGGGCAGATATGCCTTATTCTTCAGTGCCACCCTCACTTGTATTCTTATTGAAATTATGAGCATAACATTAACAGATACCGTATATGAAAAATTAGTATTAATAATATAACTAAAATATTGTTAGAATTTATACTTTAGATATCATTATTGCTACATAAATGAGGTTTGTATAGCAATAACTTTACTTGTCATATGAAATAAATAACTTTTCAAATTATGAATGCATTTGGAACTAGAAATTTAACAAACCATTTTGAGCAAAATGCAATTATCTTAATGAGAGTGAAGCATTATCTGTGGCTCTATTAACTTCTGCTCTGAACAGAAACATTTTATGGATAGGAATTCTGTTTTCAAGATGGCAAAGAAAAAAATATACAAGATTGTATCTGCATAAACAATTTGAAAACTGACTTTGCGCTTTCCAAAAACTTTATTCTGTGGTAGAAGGATTATGCTGCTTTTATAGGTGGTAATTTAGACTCAAAATATTTAAATTGAAGTAGGAGTACAAAAGTTTGCCCAGCAACAATTGGATGGCTGATGCAGGTCCCAGAACAAATGTATTTGTTAGCATTGTTTAATTTTGCTTTCTCCATTGCAAAATCCAATTTATAAGACAAACTGCATTGAAGTTGAGGCAAGCCCCCCCCCTCCCTGCACTTTAGGAAGACTAAATATATTTATTCACTAAAATATAATTGTTCAGATTTTTAAAAATTGAGTATTTATACATTTTAATATTTTAGTGTTTTTGGCCTTTTGCTTTTGTGTTTATTTTTAAGATACTTTATTATTGTTATTTTTGTACACTGCAAAGAGCCATTAAGAAAATGGGTAAAATATAAATTTTCTAAACCAATAAATATATTGTGGGAAAATTATGTAAGTCCTGCCACTTCAAGAACCCAACCAACAAAGTTTTATTTATCATGTTTACCACAATAATATATTAATGCATCTTACGTTTCAAAAATAATATCAGTCTTCAATAATTGAAACTGCCTATGTGGCAGAAGCAATGAGGAAAGGTTCTTGTAAAACATTATTTGAGGAATAATTCTTCCAGCAGTTGATACTTCGGGACTATACATTTCTAAACATAACATTATGCATGTATGGATACAAGCATAAATGAAATTAGAATAATTTTACTAATCACTAAGCTTGGTGAATTTGTAGCCTTTTAGCTTGGGTATAATAAGCACCTACCTGATTAACTTTTTGTAATTCTTTGGATTACATTTGGCTGAATATTAACAGGATCCAAATGAATTCATCCTTCTTCTTTAAGAACTGCATTTAAAACAACACTGACAGTGTTGTAGAACAATGGCTGAAATGCTGGGTTACAATATCAAGCACAAAAGTCCAAATCTAACTCAGTGATGAAAATTGTGGACTTGCTTTGAATCAGTAATCATGTTTTCATCTTTTATTACTGAAAGTATCTACACCAACCTTCTCCAGCCAAATTGGTATAACTTCCCAGAATTCCCATCTTGGCTAAAAATTCTTGGAGTTGCAGGTCAATGTATCTAAAGGGCATCTTATTGAAAGAGACTGATATTGACAATGCATTCCAAGTCTTTGCCTCCTCATGGTCTTAATCCTGATTAACTAAATTAACTTGTGCATGTGTTGTACAAAAAGAGAAACTGTGGTTAAATGTTAGTTTATTAATCAAAATCTGTAAGCCTGTACTTTATGAGTTTTAAGAATTGATTCATAAAATATTAAAACAGCCCCCTATTTCAGTCATTTTCGAAGACTAAAATAGTATCTGTACATTTACTATATAAGGGAACAGCCTTTTCACTAGTTCACACAAGAGCCATAATAGACTGAGAGAGTTTTTTCTTAAGAATGTGGAGCAAAAACTGGACTGTTAAGGGAAACAATCAGATACCCAGATTTCTGAAATCTTATCATAACCCCTTTCAATAAATCTTGTTAAAAGAATCTTGTATTCTATGTAAATGGGTCCATGAAAAATTTGACACAGATAAAACTAAAGAAAGATTCCTCCTAAAGAGGAAAAATAAAATAACGCAAGTATGGGAAATAAGGATGTGCATCATGATGATTGGATTTAAATAATTGTGTCAGACATCATAACACAAATAGATAGTTGTGACTTGTGTGCAATATTATACTGCATCTGTTTTGATATCATTGTCGCTTATTATGGATGCCACAGAAGAGGGGTTTCTGTTCAGACATCAAAGCTATCTTGTAACAAACTGTAAAATGTACATCCAAACTGAACGAACTACTCTGAATATATGCTTTAGTATAAAAGTGTAAAATTAATTATTTAAATTATATTCTAATACATGCTAGAGTATAAAGTTGGGTATAAATTAAACAATTAATTTTTAAAAAGAAAGAAATCTTAATTATTCCGTATTACATACTGTATCTACATTAAAACTAAGGTATCACAATGTGCATATCAGCAATATGAACTAAAATAATGATTTACTTGAGGAAGATGCCCCAAATCCCCATTTTGACAAATTATTTTATCATCTTCTTAAAGCTGTAATAAATTTTGAAAACATAAGATTTTTCCCCCAAGTAAATGAGAACCAGCACAGTAGGCGTATGCTAAGTTATATTAAAATGAAACAGATATTTCACACCATTCCAGTTTTTAAATATTCCTAATCACTCTAGGGATTGGGGGGGAACTATCTGGCACTGAGTTCATTTTTCTTCATTAAAAGACTATTACATTGAAAGCCCTATTGATTGGTAAGCAGTCCAACCCAAAGAATGAAAATGAGGCTGAAACTGGAAGTTATGGGAGCCATGACAAGCAGTGCCCGAAGTGTCCTCAGCCTTCCTCCTCAATATCTAGGATTTTGAAACATGTCATCCTGCTATAAACTTCCATGGTCACATAGGCAATAGACAATTTAATGGAGGGGATATTCAACATGATACTATGATGTACTTCCTGTAAGATTTTGTTCTGTTCTAAAGCAGCATACAAAAGGCAACAACATCTCATGGGTTGGAGCAAGCATTTCTTAGGAGTTTCAGATTCTTAGGAGCTTACCTCACAAGAAACAAATATTCTACATTATAGGAAGAACTAAAAGGTGAAAAAAGTAAAATATGTTTATAAGTAAATTGAAATGCACAAAAATTACTAAAAGAAAAAAAGGAAGAGTAGCATGTTGTATACAGAAAGAAAATGAATAAATTAAAATCAAATGCCCTTCTGATATCTGGGTGCCACATTGTCTTAAATTACATACAATGGGTACCATGACATATATTAACAAACAACACACAAGTTGAATGAATTGATCTACAGTTATTATTTATTTAGTGTATGGCAGTTTGGCTGCCTAAGACTACTAGCCCATTTGGTTTACGCTCGCAAGCTTTCCAAGGTGTACTCCAGGGGACAAGCTAGTTTTATACCAAAAACTGATCTACAGAACTCTTGAGTAAGAAAAGAGTAAAGAGCTAAATCAAGATACAAAATCACATTTGACATAGTGGACCAGTAAGTGCTGAAAATGATAGGTATGTGTTATAAATCATTTTAATGATAAGGAATCTTTTCTGGAATTCTATCTATAGTTAAGCAGAAATAGGTATTTCACAAAAGTTTCATTTTTAATTGAAACAACCATTTGGAACATCTATTCAGAAACCATTACAAAATTGTTCTGACTCCAATATATATATTAAGACAAAATGAAAGAGCAGGGCTTCCTTTGGCCATCAAAACAGGCAACAGTGAATGGCCACCTGAATGGCAAGTTTAAATTCCTCCAACAAAATTATTAAATTTAAAGCAACAACAGTACTTGAAGAACATTCAGTTCTGCTCCTGGTTCCCTCACTTTTAAAAGAAAGTTATCACATTTCTTGGCAAGCTATACCATTCCTGAGCAGCAGAGGATACATTTTGCACAACAAATTGCTTAATTTCTATTATTAATGAATATATTTAATTAATAAAATTTAGGAGATTTGTACATTCTTAATTTTTCTTGGTTGCATAACTTCTGTGAATAGAAGAGATTTATAGATTATAAATGTAAGGATCCTCTTGATATGAAGGGCCAATCCTCCCTCCAAATGCTTTGGAAGCTGTTCTGTATTAAACCTCTGTTTGAATTTATTAGATTGAACAATGGAGTAGCATCATCAAATCTGAAAAAAGTAGACAGCAAACTTTTACATGTAAGAGGTGTATATCTCTCTGCCATTAATGGAATGGTAGAAAGAGTGAATACAAAGAAATAAAGAAAAAATTGATCTTGATCCTGGTGTTCCAAATAACAAATACATTCATTATACGCTTGTGCTTTTTTCTTATACGACATGAATCAATTATCATTGGGTTATTTTAAGTTTTCAAATTTAATTTGTGTATTTTTATGTAGCTTCCATCAAAGTTCAAAATAATTTCCATCAAAATTAGGTTTTTTTTAAAAAAAAGGTGTGCATGTAGTAGTGTACAAATATGGATTTAAAATCTAAAGGAATACAGAAAAGAATATATGCCAAATTCCACATTTTTCAAAATCCCTATTAACAAAGGGTAAAACAAGAGGAGTGAAAAAGATGTCTGAGCAAACAATGACTGTAAATTTTGAAAATAATTATGGGATAACTTTTCCATATTTCTATTGTACATCTTATCTTGAAAGTTGGACTTTTAAATTATAACTGTATTTAGTTTTGTTTTATAATCTTATTATAGAATACCAATCCATCTACTTGAATATATATCATGTAAATAGACAGAAGCAGATAAATACAGTAATATTTCGTAAGATGCCCAGAGTCCATTGGAGTGCATGACTATAATAATAAATGTGTAAAAGTTAAAATTGTGATTAGTAAAGAATATATCTAGAGTAAAAAAAGTGCTAAAGACAAAACTGAATCGTGGAAACACCATCAAAGCCACCAATACCTGGATTATACCTATGATACAAAAAACTCCTAGAATTATTAACTAGACACAAACTGAACCAGGCAGTTTGAATTGAAAAACAAGAAAGCTAATGATTATTCACTATGCACTACATCCCGTACTGATAGATTATACCTGCCCCACAGAAATGGAGGTAGATGTTTACTTCAAAGAAAAGCAAACTTTGCTGATTACATATAAGACAGCCAAGAACAAGCACTGATGTCAGTTAAAAATTGGAACTTACTGAATGTGCAGGAAAAAAAACAAGAATATCGAAATAATGTAATAAGAACAGAATGCTGGCAAGAAAAAGCATTATAAAGATCAAGGAAATGGTGGATAAGGATAAAATTTGGCAATGGCTTATGACTGGAACATTTAAAAAAAGAATCTGGAAATTTAATTTTGGCTGCTTAAAAGCAAGCTATTTAAACTCATATAATCAAGGCCAGAATTGAAAATTTGTCAAAGGATTCAAAGGGCAGATTGTGCAAAGAGGCAATGGACAGTGGATCATATACTCAGCTTGTGCAAGAAGACTGCACTGATTCTTTTTGTAAACAATGTTTGTAAAAGTCTTAGTTCATCACAGACCAGATTTAACTGTAGTTGAAAAGAACAAAGTGTGAATAATTGATGTGGCAATACCAGGGAATTGTGGAATAGCAGACAAAGAATTGGAGAAGATCACAAAATATCAAGATCTGAAAATCAAAGTTGAAAGATTATGGCATAAACAGGCTGTGGTAGCCCAATTGTTATTGGCACTCTAGGCATCATACCAACCAATATTGGTTGGCACTTAGAAAATCTGTGCATTGGCAAATTTCTACCTGTCAATTACAATAACAATAACAATAATAAAGTTGGAAGGGACCGTTGAGGTCTTCTAGTCCAACCCCCTGCTCAGGCAGGAAACTCTATACCATTTCAGACAAATGGCTGTCCAGTCTCTTCTTAAAAACTTCCAGTGTTGGAGCATTCACAACTTCTGGAGGCAGGTTGTTCCACTGATTAATTGTTCTAACTGTCAGGAAATTTCTCCTTAGTTCTAAGTTCTCCTTAGTATCAAACTGACCACTTGCTTGAATCTGCATATATACTATACGTATACATTACAACATCCTATGTTCTTGGGAAGAACTCAATGTATATGAAGGCCAACAACAAGTAAAGAACTGTCAGCTATGATTTCACACTATTGTCTGTAACACCATCAAACAAAAACATCTACCTGTCCCAGGTCCTTGAAAATAGGTGAACAAAAATTCCAAATCCAGGTTGAACATCTGGCTGACTATGCATCAAACCATAAAAAATAATAATAAAAATCCTTGGGAAGGACTTAATAGGTGGACAAAAATGCCAAAATCAGTTTTAAACATCCGGCTAATTGTGAGACCAACCATAACACAAAATAACAAAGATCTGCAAAGAGAATTTAGAAAGACTATGGCAAAAGAAAGCAAACATAGTACCAACAATAATAGGCAGCTTGGGTGTAATTCCAAACAACCTATAGCATCACTCGAACATCATTCACATTGACAAAACTACCATAAGTCAATTGCAAAAGGCAGCCAGATGTTTGGAACAGCTTATATTCTGGGAGAATACCTTTAATATTATGAAACAATGACATCTACCTATATCAGGTACTTGATGGGTGGACAAAAATGTCAACTCCAATCTAAACATCTGCCTGACTTATTACAACCCTGTAATACTGCCTACTGTCAGTTCTCATGCTAGCTGGAAAAGTCTTATCTAGAACAATATAAGTAAACTTAAATATCAGAAGCATTTTAAGGTTTCAATCAGAGACCTTCTGCTCAAATTATATTTTTGGCACAATGAAGAGATTATGGAAGAAATTTGATATACCTTGCATAGGAGTCTACCAGACAACTACCATACATTTTGAACAAGCGGTTTTTCATCACATACTGCATATGGCAAGGATGTAATCTAATACAGAAGGAGGACTGTCTGAATACTGAAGAAAAATCCTTCATATCATGTACCCAATTATTCCTCCAGACACATTTAATAGGAAAACATAACTCAACAATTGACAGAAATGTTTTAATAAAGTCTGTCAAGAATTAATTATAGAATTCTTTTCCAATATAAATATAAAATAAAATTTAGGAAAGGATTTGTTGTGATTCTCATGTTTGCGTATTTTAACAAATGCTTTCAAATCTTGTAGACTATTCAGCTGTAATATCAAAAGAAGCTAGAAAAAACACTGAAGAAAGAATGAAATCACAAAAGATGGTTATTTCATCCCATTCCATTTATAACTGGAGAATGCATAAATAAAAATAAATATATATGGCAAAACAAACAAAATAGTATATGAACAAATTGATGATTTTTAAAAATACATTCCATGAATGCATATCAATAGTTAACAATACAGAGACATAGAAGTGAACTACACATACCTGAGAAATTTCTTGTAGCCAACATTGTTGTTAAAATGGCTCCCTGAAAATCCAACATAATGCCAATATTTTAGAAGATTTTTTAAATATCAAAATACAAAATTGAATTCTAAATCTATTCATCTTAATATATAGTATTTATAAACAGTATACTTTTCTTCTTAAGTTTGTTGAGGTTTTGTTTTCAGATATGGTAAAAGTATGTGTCAGTTGTATTTGCAATTAAAAACAAATTGACAATACTTCATACTTTTTGGAAAAAAAGCATCACAATGTCATATTAAAAAGGGAGGTATGCTTGCATTTATTTTCAATTTCAGTCATGAACACAAATTTCCCTCCACCCTTCCAACGTACACATATATAAACACACATTCAGCCCCACACAGAAAAGAGAGGAAAAGGAATATTAAAAGAGAAATCTCTCTAGGGCTCAATATAAATGTAGTTTCAGATAATCAGTATCTGCTACATTATTTTCAGTATCTTGAGAATGCTGTACTCCCACACACAGAGAGCAAGAATTTGCACATACAAATTGGGAAAATGGCTTTATTTTATTAGTTTAAATATTAAAACAAAGGAGTACTGACATCAAATTCTGCCACAAGGCAATACAAAATTTGCACAAAGAAGAATAAAAGCCGATATCCATGTAAATTGGATACTTTTACATATAAAATTAATTAATATGGATTAGTTAGAATATATTTGTGGGAATGCTATTTTCCCAGCCAGCTATTTAAAGAATAATAAATAAAGAGAACAAAAGGATTCGTAAAAAATTGCCCTCTTACCTTGAGTTTCCTTCTTGCATTGAACTTCTTCAAACAATCTACAGTCTCCTGCCGGTGCATCATAGAAGCAACAGTAGAGCGTTGCTGAAAGACAAGAACAGAGTATATGTTTCAATGCATGCGGCTTTATCTACACTGTTATTTAATATAACTCTTTTTTTGGAGATGCATCCAGAAGTCAGTGACAATTCGAGTTCCCAGTCGGAATAACAATGTTCCTTCCCACCACTTAAGATCAATTTAATTTGTGTTGCTGCTACATATTAGATTCCAATAGGGACTTTTTGATCTTTGAACCCTTTTTGTCTTTAGGTTGATCACAGATTATCAATTACAATATATTATTCAGATCCTGCTTTTATATCTTCTGCTTTGTAAGTTTAATTTAGTTGCTTAATTAAAAGTACAGGTATTCCTGATTTAGTGACCACAATTGGACCTGGCAACTTGGTAATTAAGTGAAGCAGTCACTAAGTGAAAATGCAACAATACTTACAATCTCACTTCAGCTTTCCTTTGCTTACAGTTATGTGAAGGTTGTAAATATGATTGATCATAAATATATTTTTTCATCACTGCTGTAATTATGAATGGCCACTAAATGAGGCAGTTGCTATATGAGAATAACCTATAGCTGTTATCTTACATGTCCCTTTAACAGAAACCTCATGTATTGGCACTACAGAACACCCAATACTCTGGGGGAACAAAGGAAAACATAGCTAACAGAATAACAGAGTTGGAAGGGACCTCGCAAATCTTGTAGTCCAACTCCCTACTCAAGCAGGAAATCCTATATCATTTCAGACAAATGATTGTCCAGTCTCTTCTACCACTGTGGTATAAATTCTATGTGTCTGAGGGTAAGCTACAATACTGAGTTAAGATTTTATAGAAGGAAGTTAATAGGCTGCAAAATAGTACAATGAATAGAGAAGGTGTGTATATGCATGTGTAACCAAATACCTAACCTTGCATTTTGCCCCCAACCACATGACTGCTAGGCAAAACATGATTAATGAAGTAAATACTGCTTACACAGATCCATGGGTGTTTGAGGGCCTCTGATGCATGGATGCGTTTGGCAGGATTGATTGTAAGCATTTTGTTGATAAGATCTTTTGCTTCTGGGGTCACCGTATCCCATTCTGGGGAAGGAAACTTGAAAAACACGAATTCATGTAAAATCAAACCGATATAGCAACCAAACCGATATAGCAACCGAGATGGAAGTGAACTGTTTTAATTTGTGAATTACGATAAGAAGGCTTTTGATAAAACACCAAGTAAATGAATATGTCTTTTAGCCACCTTGTCATATTTTAAGAAAATAAAAGATATAATAAAGATCATGTCACACTGAACTAGAGCTTTAGCTTTTGTAGGGATCTTTACTCCTTAAAAACAAAGCAAGGATTGTTTTGCCTCTTTTCTAGGGAATAAATAATTTTGCACAGTCTTTGAGGTTGTCTTCATGTGGGCTGGTGGATGATGAGACTTTTCTCCCTCTCTCAAATATGGCAATCTTCCCTCTCTTCCTATGAACTTACAGTAGCATTTGTACAGCTATTTCCCCCATTCGCTTCACTTCGAATTCTTCCCATTCTCACAAATTGAGCAATTAAAAACAAGGTGAATGGTATAGCATAGCACTAATGAAAACAAACAAGTTAATTAGCATTGAACTGAGACACAGAAAACCTGAGTCAAGACTAAATAAAAGAAAACTCAATTGTATGAGATATGAAGAGAGGGAATAGCTGTAATAGGTTCAGATAATTGGGAAAGATAATCTACTCTTGAATTGACCACTGCATGCCACTGATTCTTGCCTGTTGATTATGGAAAGCCATCACTCACGTACATTTCAGCATGGCTGAAGCCTGTAAGGCTGGCTGTCCTTCTGAAAGCAGGCTATTATTTTATGAAAAGCAATTTGCATGATGGACTCCTCTGAGATAGCAAGAAGGATAATCATACTGCAGAAGAGATATTTGTCTATTTTGAAATACATTCCAATAGGCATCAGTGCTTAAAAGGCAGGGTGGGAGGAAAATCTATCATTTTTTAAAAATGATTCTTGTGGCTGCAATTGCTGGACTTGAAAATTATGAGCGGTGAGAAAATAGGATAGAAACATTGTGGGCGGCACCAGTTCTTCATGGTTCATTTCACATCTTTCTGTCCCAGATCTACATACACAAACTTGTAAAAATATCAATACAGATTGTAGGTGTGGGAATCTGTAATAAACTGTGGTCAATGAGTGATGTGTCAGGGATGGGCACAATATGATGATAGAAAAACTATACTGAGAATATTTATTTACATCAGCATCACTAGGTACCATCCAGCTCTTTTGGACTACACCTCCCATTAACTGTGGTTGGCATGATGAAAGCTGCAGTCTAACAGTACTGGAAAGATGTGGGTTAGAAAAATAGATTCCTCAAGCTGGACAGGTCAATTTAGACCACTTAATTCAACCTTGTGCTCAAGCAAGGAATCCAAGTAAATGCTTCATGAACAGATGGCTGTCCCGCTTTTACTTGAGCACGTATCTCAAAGGGAAAATGGGAAATATATGGATAACCAGAGCTCTGGAAGGTTGATTTTAAGATGTAAGAGATCAGTTAGCTTAACCAGGGACCTATGTGTTTCAGCATGTTTACACAGTGGTAAACCATCCCCATTCCGGCAACCCACAAGTGGTAACAGGAGGGTGATAGACTTCAATGCTCACTCTTTAGTAATTGATATTTAAGGCTTGCTGCCTGGAAGATTAATGGCCATGAATTTGTCTAATCCTTTTTTTTTTTAAATTGTGGCTACTTCTCGTGTGTGTGTGTGTGTGTGTGTGTGTGTGTGTGTTTGTGTTTGTGCCTTTGAGTCAGTGTTGACTCCTGGACACTGCCTGGACAGGTTCCTACAGAGTTCTGAAGAAGTGACTTGCCACTGTCTTCTTCCTGTGGCTGAGAGTGACTGCTCTAAGATCAGCCAGCTGGCTTTTTAACTACAAAGGGACTAGAACTCACAATCTCCTGGTTTAACATGGTGTCTTATCCACTACAGCAAACTGGCTATCTCTATACCTGATTCCAAAAATATAACTATAGCTGGGTAGATACTTATGTGAGAAATTCTTTATTTATTGTTTCTAAAATAGATTTTTGACTTTGCTTTTAAAAGAAATCAAATTATATTACTACATACTGTAGGACTACATGCCAATCACCATGCATCCATTTATTCTTATTGTGTCTCTTGAAAGCACATATTGTAAATACTCACGTCTGCACAATTATTTGAGTATCAGCTAGTAGTGTGTTATACTACATAGAAGAGAAAATACTACAAAGAAAATAAATAAATAATCAGAACAATTTCAGAGGTTGGGAGGGAAGTTAGGGAATACCAGAATCACAAATACTTAATTGTTATGTTTTTGGAGATAATAAATAATTATGATACAAACAAATGGAAATTGAGGCCTATGATACTTACATCATAAGCACCAGCTTTGATCTGTTGATAGAGTCTATGTTGATCTTCATCCCAAAAGGGAGGGTATCCCACCAAGAGGATATAGAGTATAACACCTGCAAATGGTATTAAACTAATGAGTAAAATTAGCTCACGTAAAGAATACCTGAGGGAGAAGATACATGGGAAATCCATGAGATCTCCTAGCGCATAAGGCACATGGACAGTAATTTTAATCAGACTAGCATACTGAAGAAAGATCAGCAGCATTTTCTTTCACTAAACCTTCTTTTCCTGAATATAGAGACCCAAATGCAGGTGCATATATGTTCCACAATCATCCTGGCCAGAGAAATTAGGAGCAGACTTGAATTTCAGATCTATGAGAAGTGGAAGAGGGAAACTATTACAGCTAGTCCTTGAGTTACAAATGTAATGGAGCCTACCCATTACATTCATAACTTGAAAATTCGTGGGAGTGAATCTCGTACTTTGAACGTGATTCATTCCCTGCTTTCACCCACGCATTCGCTAATCGAATGCATGGACGAATGTGCGGTTCATTAACTGCACATGAGGTATCTCAGGGTGGGGAAGGCCATGGAAGGCCTAGTGATGGAACAGGCCCCAAGGCCTCCCCAATCCACTAAGATACCTCATGCTTCCCCTTATCTTCCTGCCGTGCTGGACTCACCTTGAAAAGATCCGTCTCCTCTCTGCTGTGGTTCCTGCTGCCGGGTGGATCTGAGGCTGGTGGATGCTTCTGCATGCCTCTGGAGGCTGGATCCGGGCGTCGGAGGCCTTTTCCAGGCCACTGCCGCCTGAATCTGAGGCCGGGGGATGCTTCTGCATGCCTCCATAGGCCCGTTTCCAGGTGGCAGCGGCCTGGAAAAGGCCTCCAGCACCCAGATTGGGCCTCTGGAGGGCAGTGGAAGCGTCCCCCGGCTTCAGTTCCAATTTTTGTTGCAGAGAACAGAGGTCTAAAGTACCATGAGATCACACAAGATCAGTAGCGTGAGATCTCGCGCCACCGATCTTGCATGATCTTGCGTTACTTTAGGCCTCCATTCTCTGCGAACACAACGAAGGCCTGGAGCAGCCAAGAAAGTGAAGGATCTTGATCTTCGCAAGGTGAGTATTGAAGGTCTAGTGCCTAGGGAGACCCTGGGCGGGGGTGGAGAGGGAGGGAATAATCAGGGTGAATATTGCAGTGCCACTGTGGTTGTTCATAAGGGTGAACGACTGCCGTGGTGCAGCAACATTCATATTTTTGGGATTTGCTTGGAAGCACTAGGTGGCACTTACCGCATAACTTCAAATGTTTGCTAAGGGAACATTCGCAACTCAGGGATTACCTGTAGTATAGACTGGTGGAACTATTTTCCTGTAGAAATAGTTTCCTTTAACTGATATTTTTTTTCTCCTGAAAGGTAGAGCTTTAATTTCCCTTTGCTCAGTTGTGCAAACCTCAAGTATATTTTTGCAGTTTAGCCACAGCAGAGTAGGGGATTTTTTTACTTATCAAAGTTGCTTTTAAAACTTGCCCCACTCTTTTTTATAATTATCTAGCATATCAAATTGAGTTGCACCCAGTGTTATAATGGAATTGCTGAAAACAATAAATGTTTTTGTTTAGAGCCCCAAAGTAGAACCTGCAAATATGTAGAAAGCAATGATATGAAGAACATGAAAAATATTTACCCACAGTCTGAAAAAGAATAAACAACATTAGGGTTACCAATTTCTGCATGTATAAAAGGAGAGAGGCTAAATGAATGACCTTACTCAACAGCCTCATGTGACATTAATTCTTCCCTTTTACTGACAAATTGATGTCTGCAAAGAGAAAACTTGTGTGCAAGCAAACATCTAAACTGGTATTGTTGTCATGAAATTTAGAGGCTATATGATATAATTTGCACATTGGAAAATCTACAAATATAATCACTTGGGGAGACAATGTCTTAAAAGCTACACTGTACACTGAGGTTAACAAACTTTTCAGGCATCAAGTATCGCCTGTGATATAATAACTTACATACTCCCAATATCTCACTTGAAATCTTACAAGGTTGACAATTTGTCCAACCTAAGACTTTGAAATATCTGTGCAAAAAAATGGGAGATTTGGCAACCATTTCTCCATGAACACTATCTAGAAGTGTCATGGATGCCTTGATATCTTCAGATCATGTTGATCCTTATAGTAGATTGAAATATGTGTTCCCTGAATTCCTAACGTTGTTCTAACTAATTTTTAGCTTTTTAAATGTAAAGCATCATTGGTGTGAAATGTAAACTATTTTCATGAATCTGATAAGCATTCTGACCTGTCTATAGGGTTTCACTTGATATTACAGAAAACTAATGAAACACAGATGTATATAAATTAAATAAAGTATGTTACAACAATTTTTGTAGGTTTTCTTTTTGCAACTGCTCTTACCTTGTTTTTTAAATTCTGATAGACTGATTATTTTCAAGTTAAGGTGAGAATTGAAGGTGGATACACACAAGACTACTAAAATTTGCAATTGACCAATCCTTGTTGAAGAAAGCAATATATTAATTATATCAATGAATAATAATGCTTATTAGCATGCAGGGCTTTTTTTCTCAGAGAAAAGGTGGTGGAACTCACCTCCCTCCCCTGGCCACGCCCCCACCCAAACCTGGCCACGCCCTCATCAAACCCTAGGACCGCCCCTTTAGAGAACAGGAATGCAAGTAAAATTTGGGAGGGGCTATAAAAGTAAATGTATGGAATTCTCTGCCGCTTCTTGCTCGGGCAGGGTCGCCTAGGAAACGGGCCAGGGGCGCGCCGACCGAGCCTCCCTATGGCCGCGGTTGTGAGCCAGGCAGGGGCAGAGAGCTGCGAGTGCGAGCGCGCCCCCCCAGATGTTGCGCCCGGTGCGGCCGGCCTGGAAAAAGGTGCCGGAACGCGGTTCCGCCGCGTTCCGGCTGAAAAAAAGCCCTGTTAGCATGTATTGCTGTAATCTCACTTTGCCTCAAAGGGTATGAGAGCCAGTTTGGTCTAGTGCAGGGCTAGGCAACCTTGGCTCTTTTATGACTCGTGGACTTCAACTCCATGCTGGCTCAGGAATTCTGGGAGTTGAAGTCCACGAGTCATAAAAGAGCCAAGGTTGCCTAGCCCTGGTCTAGTGGTTAAGGCACGAGGTGAGAAACCAGAAGACTGGGTGTTCTAATCACACTTTAAGCATGAAAGCTGGCTGGGTGACTTTGGACCAGCCACTCTCTCTCAGCCCAATCCACAAGTTTGTTGCTATGGGAAAAAGGAGTATTAGGTATGTTCACCACCTTGAGTTATTTATAAAAACAATTAAAGTGGAAATAAACAAACAAACTAATAAATGTCAAGCTTCATACAGTTGGGGAAGATCAACAAAAACTACAGATATTTCAACAAGGTATTTTAATACTTTTTGGGGGGTGGTCAGTGTTCACTCCTTGCACTGCCTGGACCAGTCTCTGCAGTTTTCTTTGCAGCAAGACTCTTGGAAGTGGTTTGCCATTGCTTTCCTCCTATGGCTGAGAAAGAGTGACAAGGCCACAGTCACCAGCTGGCTTTGTGTCTAAGGTGGGACTAGAATCCACAGTCTCTTGGTTTCTAGCCAAGCCAGAAGGATAGAAACAGTAAGAGGAATTTCCATCCCTCATTTATAGTGAGGTAAGACAAACTGTCTTTGAATGATCTGAAAGATATCTTCCCAGTTTCTTCCTATATGGCTTAAATTGCTCTTTGGGCAATCAGCTGTCAGCTGATAGGTCTACTATCCCTTGATTATGTCCACTGCATTCCTTTCCCAGTTTCTTTACAATCTCTCATGGGTTGCTAAAATTTTCATGATGATAGAAGATAGAAAATAATAGAAGACAGAAAACAAAATGGAAAAGAGGAGGCTTAATTATGAAACATATATATATATATATATATATATATATATATATATATATATATATATATATATATATATGTGTGAGTCTTTGGTCATTCGGGTTTTCTCCCGTGTAAGATTAGAAGTATCATAGCGACGTTTCGATGAAATCACATTCATCATCATCAGGCTTCTGCTTTTAGCTTTGTGCTTCTCAGTGTAATATGAAATGTCTGCTGTTTCTTTCTTTTAACTGCCAGTGGGGTTTGAACTGAGGGGGCGGGGACTTGGTCGTGTTCTGAATGGGTGGACGTGTGCTCTGATTGGTTAAGGAACTTGGCTGCGCTCTGATAGGATGGGGGGTTAGCTGTGCTCTGATAGGCTGGGGGAGTG